>NW_024756618.1:40000-65000 GCF_018991925.1 Homarus americanus | reverse complement strand
TGGGGTTAAATTGGTACAGGTGTGTTAAATTGGCATGTGGGGTTAAATTACATGTGTAGGTGTAAGATTAACAGGTGTGGGGGTTAAATTGGACAGTGGGGGTTAAATTTTGTGTGGGTATTGGCACAGGTGTGGGGTAAATTGGTACAGGTATGGGGTTAAATTGGTACAGGTGGGGGTTAATACAGGTGTAATAAATTGGCACAGGTATGGGGGTTAAATGGCACAGTGTGGGGGTTAAATTGGTACAGGTGGGGGTTAAATTGGTACATGTGTGGGGGTTAAATTGGTACATGTGTGGGGAATTGTACAGATGTGGGGTTAAATTGGTACAGGTGTGGGGTTAAATTGGTACAGGTGTGGGGTTAAATTGGGACAGGTGTGGGGAATTGGCACAGGTGTGGGGGTTAAATTGTACAGGTGTGGGGGTTAATTGGACAGGTGTGGGGGTTAAATTGGTACAGGTGTGGGGGTTAAATTGGTACAGGTGTGGGGGTTAAATTGGTACAGGTGTGGGGGTTAATTGGTACAGGTGTGAGGAATTGGTACAGGTGTGTGTAATTTGCCTTTATAAAGTTTACATGAAACGCAGTATGGGGAAGGGAGGGAAGGGGTGGAGGTGGAAGGAAGGGGAAGGGAAGGGTGGAGGGGGAACAGGACCATAGACAATATACATTAAGTACCAGCTGGTTGCCCGTTGCTATGAACACGTGGCATTGTTTACATAACAAGAACAGCTGATTGAGGTTTGACGACATGAGTTACCACCGTCCACTTTGACAGCATGGACGGGTGTCTGTCTGTCTGTCTGTCTGTCTGTCTGTCTGTCTGTCTGTCTGTCTTCCTCCTCCTCCTCCCTCCTCCTCCTCCTTCTTCTTCTTCTTCCTCCTCCTCCTCCTTTTTTCTTCTATACACAAATACAGACAGACAGACAGTAGACCAGGTATCACAACTACAGGTACAAAAGACGGACCAGACAGAGAGAGACAGACAGGGAGAAGCTGTCATCATGGCCTTCAGCAAAACATTACCTCAGCAAATCGATAGTTAGGTGAACACACAGAGATATGTACTGTTCTATCAGACCTTTAGACTTGTGTATGCATGTGTGCGTACCACACACACACACACACACACACACACACACACACACACACATGTACGCAGTCTTGTGTGTACGTGTCATAATCAACACATAATGCCTGCCTCTCATCCTGCATGTACCTCTGCTCGCAATCACGTGTGTGTGTGTGTGTGTGTGCTGAGCCTCCTCCCCCTCCCTCCCAGGGTCACATACCCTCCATTTGTCCTCCTTCCTTCCTTCCTTCCTTCCTTCCCTCCTCCTTCCTTCCTTCCTTCCTTCCCCCCCTCCTTCCTTCCTCCTCCTCCTCCTCCTTCCTTCCTTCCCCTCTCTCCCCTGCTTCCTCCTTCCTTCCTTCCCTCTCTCCCTTCCTTCCTTCCTTCCCCTCTCTCCCCTCCTTCCTTCCTTCCCTCTCTCCCTCCTTCCCCTTCCCTCTCCCTCCCTCCTTCCTTCCTTCCCCTCTCCCTCCCTCCCTTCCTTCCCTCCCTCCCCTCCTTCCCCTTCCCTCTCTCCCTCCTTCCTTCCTTCCCTCTCCTCCCTCCTTCCTTTCCTCCCTCCCTCCTTCCTTCCTTCCTCTCCCTCCTTCCTTCCTTCCCTCTCTCTCCTCCCTTCCTTCCCTCTCTCCCCTCCTTCCTTCTTTCCCTCTCCCTCCCTCCTCCTTCCCTTCCTCCTCCCTCCTCCTTCCTTCCTTCCTCTCCCTCCTTCCTTCCTTCCTTCTCTCCCCTCCTTCCTTCCTTCCCTCTCCTCCTCCTTCCTTCCTCCTCCCTCCCTCCTTCCTTCCTTCCCCTCTCTCCTCCTTCCTTCCTTCCTTCCTCCTCCCTCCTCCTTCCTTCCTTCCTCTCCTCCTTCCTTCCTTCCCTCTCCCTCCTTCCTTCCTTCCCTCTCCCTCCTTCCTTCCTTCCCCCCTCCCTCCCTCCTTCCTTCCTCCACCTTCCTTCCTTCCCCTCTCTCCCTCCCTTCCCTTCCTTCCCTCTCTCCCCTCCTTCCTTCCTCCTCCCCTCCTCCCTTCCTTCCTTCCTCTCCCTCCCCTTCCTTCTTCTCTCTCCCTCCTTCCTTCTTCCCTCTCTCCCTCCTTCCTTCCCTCCCTCCTCCCCTCCCCTTCCCCTCCCTCCCTCCTTCCTTCCTTCCCTCTCTCCCTCTCTCCCTCCTTCCTCTCCTCCTTCCTTCCTTCCCTCTCCCTCCTTCCTTCCTTCCTTCCCCCTCTCCCTCCTTCCTTCCTTCCCTTCTCTCCCCTCTTCCTTCCTTCCCTCTCTCCTCCTTCCTTCCCTCTCCTCCTTCCTTCCTCTCCCCTCCTTCCTTCCCTCCCCCTCCTTCCTTCCTTCCTTCTCTCCCTCCTTCCTTCCTTCCCTCTCTCCCCTCCTTCCTTCCCTCTCTCCCTCCTTCCTTCCTTCCCTCCCCTCCTCCCTCCTTCCCCTTCCCTTCTCTCTCCCTCTCCCCTCCTTCCCTCTCTCCCTCCCTTCCTTCCTTCCCTCTCCCTCCTTCCTTCCTTCCTTCCCCTCTCCCCTCCTTCCTTCCCCTTCCTCTCCCCTCCTTCTTCCTTCCCTCTCCTTCCTTCCTTCCCTCCTCCCCTCCTTCCTTCCTTCCTCTCTCCTCCTTCCTTCCTTCCCTCTCCCTCCTTCCTTCCTTCCCTCTCCCCTCCTTCCTTCCCTCCCTCCCTCCCTCCTTCCTTCCTTCCCTCTCTCCCCTCTCCCCTCCTTCCCTCTCCCCCTCCTTCCTTCCTTCCCTCTCTCTCCTTCCTTCCTTCCCTCTCCTCCTTCCTTCCTTCCCTCTCCCCTCCTTCCTTCCTTCCCTCTCCCCTCCCTCCCCTCCTTCCTTCCCCTCCCTCCCTCCCTCCTTCCTTCCTTCCCTCTCTCCCCTCTCCTCCTTCCCCTCTCTCCCTCCTTCCTTCCTTCCCCTCTCCCCTCCTTCCTTCCTTCCCCCCCTCTCCTCCTTCCTTCCTTCCCCTCTCCCTCCTTCCTTCCTTCCCTCTCTCTCCTTCCTTCCTTCCCTCTCTCCTCCTTCCTTCCCTCTCCCCTCCTTCCTTCCCCCTCTCTCCCCTCCTTCCTTCCCCCTCTCCCTCTCTCCCTCTTCCCCTCTCCCCCTCCTTCCTTCCTTCCCCTCTCCCCTCCTTCTTCCTTCCTCTCTCCCCTCCTTCCTTCCTTCCCTCTCTCCTCCCTTCCTTCCCCCTCTCCCCTCCCCTCCCTCCTTCCTTCCCCTCCCTCCCTCCCTCTTCCTTCCTTCCCTCTCCCTCTCTCCCTCCTTCCCTCTCCTCCCTTCCTTCCTTCCCTCCCTCCCTTCCTTCCTTCCTCCCCCTCTCCCTCCTTCCTTCCCTTCCCTCCCTCCCTCTTCCTTCCTTCCCTCTCCCTCCTTCCTTCCTTCCCTCTCCCTCCTTCCTTCCTTCCTTCCCTCTCCCTCCTTCCTTCCTTCCCTCTCTCCTCCTTCCTTCCTTCCTTCCCCTCTCCCCTCCCTTCCTTCCTTCCCTCTCTCCCTCCTTCCTTCCTTCCCTCTCTCCTCCTTCCTTCCTTCCTTCCCCTCCCTCCTTCTTCCTTCCTCTCTCCCTCCTTCCTTCCTTCCCCTCTCCCCTCCTTCCTTCCTTCCCTCTCTCCCTCCTTCCTTCCTTCCTTCCCCTCTCCCTCCTTCCTTCCTTCCCTCTCTCCCCTCTTCCTTCCTTCCCTCTCCCTCCCTTCCTTCCCTTCCCCTCTCCCTCCTTCCTTCCTTCCCTCTCTCCCTCCTTCCCTTCCTTCCCTCCCTCTCTCCCTCCTTCCTTCCTTCCCCCCCTCCTCCTTCCCCCCTCCTCCTTCCCTCTTCCCCCTCCCTCCTTCCTCCTTCCTCCCACCTCTCCACAACCAACCAGACAGACAGTGAATAAGCAACCCTTGGTCCCTAGTTCTAGGCTGAGGGGTTAATAACTCAAACAACAGGTGTAGTGACAAACAAACAAACAAACAGAGTGTGTGTGTGTGTGTGTGTGTGTGTGTGTGTGTGTGTGTGTGTGTGTGTGTGTGTGTGTTTGGCGTGTGTGTGTGTGTGTGTGTGTGTGTGTGTTTGGCGTGTGTTGTACAGACAGCCGCCATCAATATTCACCTCATATCTATATCTAGCCACCCCGCCGCCCACACCTGCCGCCCGCCCTACCGCGCCCACACCTGCCGCCCCTTTCTGCCCCACACCTGCCGCCCCGCCCTACCACCCACACCCTTCACAATGGCTTCTATTCACAATAATTTCTGGCTTAAACCTAACCTAACCTGGGTGGTAGTAGTTGAGTGATAATTGTAGTAATAGTAATGATGGTTGGTAGTAGTAGTAGTGGTGGTAGTGATGGTGGTAGTAGTAGTGATAGTGATGGTTTTGGTAGTTGGTGGTGGTAGTAGTAGTCGCGATGGTGGTGGTAGTAGCGATGGTGGTATTTGTGGTAGTTGTGGTGGTGGTAGTTGTTGTTGGTGGTAGTAGCGTTAATTATTAATTGTGGTGGTGGTGGTTTGGTGATGGTGGTAGTTTTGGTGTAAATTGGTGGTAGGAGCGATGGTGGTAGTTGTGATGGTGGTAGTAGGAGCGATGGTGGTAGTTGTGATGGTGGTAGTAGGAGCGATGGTGGTGGTTGTGGTAGCTGTGGTGATGGTGGTAGTAGTAGTAGTGGTGGTGGTGGTAGTGGTGGTAGTTGTGGTGGTGGTAGTAGGAGCGATGGTTGGTAGTTATTAATGGGTGGTAGTAGGAGCGATGGTTGTAGTTGTAGTAGCTGTGGTGATGGTGGTAGTAGTAGTAGTAGTGGTGGTGGTGGTGGTGGTAGTGGTGGTAGTTGTTGGTGGTGGTAGTAGAGACGATGGTGTGTAGTTGTGGTGGTGGTAATTGTGGTAGTTGTGGTGGTGGTAGTAGGAGCGATGGTAGTAGTTGTGGTGGTGGTAGTAGAACGATAATTAGTAGTTGTGGTAGCTGTGGTGATGGTGGTAGTAGTAATAGTAGTGGTGGTGGTGGTGGAGGTGGTGGTGGTAGTGGTGGTAGTTGTGGTGGTGGTAGTAGGACGATGGTGGTAGTTGTGGTGATGGTAATTGTGTGGTAGTTGCGGTGGTGGTGAGTTTTGGTGGTGGTAATTGTGGTAGTTGCGGTGGTGGTAGTTGTGGTGGTGGTAATTGTGGTAGTTGCGGTGGTGGTAGTTGCGGTGGTGGTAGTTGTGGTGGTGGTAATTGTGGTAGTTGCGGTGGTGGTAGTTGTGGTGGTGGTAATTGTGGTAGTTGCGGTGGTGGTAGTTGTGGTGGTGGTAATTGTGGTAGTTGCGGTGGTGGTGGTAGTTGTGGTGGTAGTAATTGTGGTAGTTGCGGTGGTGGTAGTTGTGGTGGTGGTAATTTGTGGTAGTTGCGGTGGTGGTAGTTGTGGTGGTTACACTGCCAGTGAGGTTATGAGTCACCCTATCCAGAACCACTGCCTTGCCCGTCCCTGCCCTCCCGCACCTCAGCCGTCACATCCTCCTCCCCACCGTAACTGAACTACGCATTCGCCGCTCCCTTCCGCTGTGACGTGGACGGTGACGCATTCCTGTGACGCCAGTGTGACGTAGTGAGCGCACTGTGACGTAGTATGACCACCGTAACGCGAATGTGACGCATTTTGACGCAATGTAACGGTAATTTGACGCATTTGACGCACTGTGACGGTAATGTAACGAACTGTAACCATATGACGTATTCTTGGTGCGTCGCTGCTGTGACGCAGCATCACCGTAACGCGACGCAGCGCAACCTCTGACGTGGCGATGCGTACAAGTAATACAACAACAACACATTACGCAATATACGCACCTGAACCTGGTCCATATACGCCTGAGGTCTACACCTTCCAGCAGGGAAAGTGATCACGCCCATTACCGCCCACGCCCACAGAAATGGGTCAGGGTGTTACAATAAGTGTAGCAGATATTTTATACACACACACACACACACACACACACACACACACACACACACACACACACACACACCCACACGCCGTGCCCAAGGGATAAATCATCATACTCAAGGGTTAAGTCTCTCTCCAAGGGGTTAAGTCATCATACTCAGGGGTTAGTCATCATACTCAAGGGTTAAGTCATCATACTCAAGGGGTTAGGTCATCGTCACTCAAGGGGTTAAGTCATCATACTCAAGGGTTAAGTCATCATACTCAAGGGGTTAAGTCATCATACTCAAGGGGTTAAGTCATCATACTCAAGGGTTAAGTCATCATACTCAAGGGGTTAAGTCAGCATACTCAAGGTTAAGTCATCATACTCAAGGGTTTAAGTCATCATACTCAGGGGTTAGTCATCATACTCAAGGGTTAAGTCATCATACAAAGGGTTAAGTCATCATACTCAAGGGGTGAAGTCATCATACTCAAGGGGTTTGGTTAGGGCCTAATAGGACTGGGGCCCATTTAACTATTCACTACTTCTTCTCTTCCTAACCTAACCCTAACCTAACCTAACCTAAACCTAACCTCCACAAAACACCATAATTATCGACGAATATTAAACCAACCACGACTAAAACTTAATGCCAGCACAAGCAATCAACATCGCCAGGCGTTCCCGTTCAACAGGACAGTTTGTGGTCTTGTAATCAGCTGAGTTTTGTTTTACATTAAAGCTTGCCAGAAGACGCGAGAGGAGGGGTCTCTCTCTCTCTCTCTCTCTCTCTCTCTCTCTCTCTCTCTCTCTCTCTCTCTCTCGTCCTGAGAACACGAAGGTAAGGTTAGGTTAGGTTAGGTTAGGTTAGGTTAGGTAAGGTTAGGTTAGGTTAGGTTAGGTTGGATTGAGGTTAGGTTATGTTAGGTGTAGGGTTAGATCAGGTTTGAACCCATCAGAACTAGAGCTAGGTAAACACACACACACACACACACACACACACACACACACACACACACACACACACACACACACACACACACACACACACACACCTGCAGAATGTGGTAGAATGCAGCCTCTGTACCCCAGGGAAATGCCACAACCAGGAGGCTACCCGCAACTCTGTCTGTCTGTATCAATCAATATAACTATCTATCAGCAGAGAGAGAATAATTAGCATATTTCAGGTGAACACCACACACAGGTAAGAGGGGTGGGCCGGGACAATGGATAGTGGTGGTAGTGGTGGTGGTGGTGGTAGTGGTGGTAGTGGTGGTGGAGTAGTGGTTGGTGGTGGTGGTGGTAGTGGTGGTGGTGGTGGTAGTGGTAGTAGTGTGGTGGTAGTGGTGGTAGTAGTGGTGGTAGTGGTGGTGTGGTAGTGGTGGTGGTAATGGTATGTGGTAGTGGTGGTAGTGGTAGTAGTGGTGGTAATTGGTGGTGGTAGTAGTGGTATTGGTGGTGGTGGTAGTGGTGGTAGTGGTGGTAGTGGTGGTGTAGTGGGTGGTAGTGGTAGTGGTAGTAGTGGTGGTGAGGTGGTGGTAGTAGTGGTGGTAATTGGTGGTGAGGTGGTGGTAGTGGTGGTAGTGGTGGTATGGTGGTAGTGGTGGTGGTAGTGGTGGTGGTGGTGGTGGTGGTAGTGGTAGTGATGTCTTGCAAGAGGCAAGAAAAGGGCAATAAGGAAGAAAGAAAATGAGGGAAGATAAAGATGGAGAGGGCAAGATAAAAGGGCAATACAAAAGGGCAAGACGAAGGGGGCAAGAGATGTACAGTATACAAATAATTAGTGGCAGATATACAGGTAAGACTACACCCTCAAGGTCACGCACATCCCTACCAACCTCCGCTCTGAACACACACACACACACACACACACACACACACACACACACACACGTCACCCCCGTTGTTTACTAATAGAAATTCTGACCCTGTGTGTGTGTGTGTGTGTCCTGATGGGGCTATGGGCAGCAGCCAATCAGGTGGGCGGCCCAAATGGTACCGAAAATATGGCCCAATCAGAGAGCGAGGATGTCTCTCTCTCTCTCTCTCTCTCTCTCTCTCTCTCTCTCTCTCTCTCTCTCTCTCTCCACAGACTGGTATAGTGACCACCCATAAATATCTCTCATCATCTACCACTACCACCATCCTCATTACAACTACCATCCACCTACTACCTACCACAACCACCATCCACCCACTACCACTACTACCACCATCCACCCTACCACAACCACCATCCACCCACTACCACCACTACCACCATCCACCCACTACCACAACCACCATCCACCCACTACTACCACAACCACCCATCCACCCACTACCACCACTATCACCCATTACCACCACTACTACTACTATTTAGCCACTACCACCATCCCGTTGGTCCTGTAACCTACCACAATTATCACTAAGTATAGGTTAGGTTGGGTTAGGGGTGAATAGTTAAATGGGCCCCAGTGTAATAGGCCCCAGTCTATTAGGCTAACCAAACCCCTTGAGTATGATGATTTAACCCCTTGGTATGATGGCTTAACTTGGTATGATGACTTAACCCCTTGAGTATGATGATTTATGAGTATGATGACTTAACCCTTGAGTATGATGACAACCCCTTGAGTATGATGACTTAACCCTTGAGTATGATGACTTAACCCCTTGAGTATGATGACTTAACCCCTTGAGTATGATGGTTAACCCTTGGTATGATGACTTAACCCCTTGGTATGATGACTTAACCCCTTGAGTATGATGATTTAACCCCATGGTATGATGACTTAACCCTTGAGTATGAGGTATGATGACAACGCCTGGTATGATGACAACCCTTGGTATGATGACAGCCCTGGTATGATGTTAACCCTTGAGTATGATGACAACCTTGGGATGTTGACTTACTTGAGTATGATGACTTAACCCTTGAGTATGATGACAACCCCTGGGTATGATGTTGCCCCTTGAGTATGATGACAACCCCTTGAGTATGATGACAACCCCGAGTATGATGATTTAACCCTTGAGTATGATGACTTAACCCTTGAGTATGATGACTTAACCCCTTGAGTATGATGACTTAACCCTTGGTATGATGACAACCCTGAGTATGATGACTTAACCCCTTGAGTATGATGACTTAACCTTGAGTATGATGACTTAACCCCTGGGTATGATGACAACTTTGAGTATGATGACAACCCCTGGTGTGATGACTTAACCCCATGAGTATGATGACTTAACTCCTTGAGTATGATGACAACCCCTTGAGTATGATGACTTAACCCTTAGGTATGATGACTTATCCTTGAGTATGATGACTTAACCCCTTGAGTATGATGATTTATCCCTTGTAGTTTGTTGTGTGTGTGTGTGTGTCGACCTTGGGATGGGGGGTAGCCTGCCCAGGTGACGCAGGTGCAAGCCATTTAACACACACACACACACACACACACGCACACACACACACACACACACACACACACACACACACACACACACACACACACACACACACACACACCTTCAACACACACCACAACGATCTGAGGCCCTTGGAAGGTTAATAAGTGGGTAGGAGATTTTCTTACTCTCTCTGGCCCTCAACCCCCTCCCCCTCCCCTCCCTCACCCCCTCCCTCCCGAGATGTCAAGATGTAAACAAGGCCCCTGTCTGTCTGTCTGTCTGTCTGTTTATCTCAGGATTAGTCTCTCTCTTTTCGGGTGAGTTAAGCTAGCTCTATATGGGAGTTAGCTCTAGTATTCAAGGGCGGCCGACTCACTGCACTACTGTGGTGAACTGCTCTAACGGGGAGGTAAGGTGGACTCATTTGCTTTGGTGTGTGAGAGAGAGAGAGTGTAGGAATAATTAAAGACCTGTGTTTGATTTAGCATCTCTCTCTCTCTCTCTCTCTCTCCTCAGGTGGTGTCAGCGTAACCAAATATGTCAGCCGCCACCTCACGCCCCGTCACTACAGGCACGGCAGGCTGACTCCCTGACACGTACGGCTGACACATGACTCACACACGGCTGACTCCCTGACACGTACGGCTGACAAATGACTGACACAGAACCATACAGGTGAGATACAGGTGAGACACAGGTAAGAGATACAGGTGAGACACAGGTGAGAGATACAGGTGAGACACAGGTGAGAGATACAGGGTGAGGTGTTTACAGTAGGCAGCGCCACAGGAAGGGAGGTGGTGGGAAGGCGAACTAACGACGGGGCGAGTGTTAGCATGTTAATGACCCCTGAATATCCTACCACCATCGCCACTACCACTACTACCACCATCGTCACTACCACCACTACCACCATCGTCACTACCACTACTACCACCATCGTCACTACCACCACTACCACCATCGTCACTACCACTACTACCACCATCGTCACTACCACCACTACCACCATCGTCACTATCACAACTACCACCATCGTCACTACCACTACTACCACCATCGCCACTACCACTACTACCACCATCGTCACTACCACCACTACCATCGTCACTACCACTACTACCACCATCGTCACTACCACCACCACCATCGTCACTACCACTACTACCACCATCGTCACTACCACCACTACCACCATCGTCACTACTACTACCCCTACACACACACACGTTAGTAAGCAAACTTCTCGCTTAGTTCCGTATGCCAAGGTCATTGTGAGCTGTAATACAAAACAGTAGTGGGAAGGAAGGAAGGAAGGAAGGAAGGAAGGAAGGAAGGAAGGAAGGAAGGAAGGAAGGAAGGAAGGAAGGAAGGAAGGACGGTGGAGAGGAGGCCTGTTGCTATGTACACCCAGGTTACTTGCTATGCATCCCAGGTAACTTGCTATGCACACCCAGGTAACTTGCTATACACACCCAGGTAACGCTATGCACACCCAGGTAACCCTTTATGCACACCCAGGTAACTTGCTATGCACACCCAGGTAACTTGCTATGCACACCAGGTAACTTGCTATGCACACCAGGTAACTTGCTATGCACATCCCAGGTAACTTGCTATGCACATCCCAGGTAACTTGCTATGCACATCCCAGGTAACTCTGTGTCCCAGGTAACTTGCTATGCACACCCAGGTAACCTATGCACACCCAGGTAACTTGCTATGCACATCCCAGGTAACTCTATGCATCCAGGTAACTTGCTATGCACCCAGGTAACTCTATGCACACCCAGGTAACTTGCTATATACACAGGTAACTTGCTATGCACATCCAGGTAACTTGCTATGCATCCCAGGTAACTTGCTATGCACACCCAGGTAACTTGCTATACCCAGGTAACTTGCTATGCATAGAAAACTAGTTGCGTTATGTAGCCTGGTCATCTGAATGTCTTATCCTGCATACTGGATCAACAGACAGACAGACAGACAGACAGACAGACAGACGTTAAGTACACACACACACACACACACACACACACACACACACACACACACACACACACACACACACACACACACACTCAAATAACCTCTCTTACACAACCACCTCTCTCTCACAACACGCACTTACCTTAACTCACACCAACGCACTCTAATTAGCACCTGGAGACAGTCACACACTCAAGTCTTACCTGTAACAGAAAATACATAAAAATTAATCAACAAATACAGATTTTTTTTTGTATTACAACTTCAAAAAATACAAAAACGTGTATTTTATAAGATACAAATTACAGGTAGATACAAGTTACAGGTAACTACAAATTACAGGTAACTACAAATTACAGGTAGATACAAATTACAGGTAGATACAAATTACAGGTAGATACAAATTACAGGTAGATACAAATTACAGGTAGATACAAATTACAGATAGATACAAATTACAGGTAGATACAAATTACAGGTAACTACAAATTACAGGTAGATACAAATTACAGGTAGATACAAATTACAAGTAACTACAAATTACAGGTATCATAAATTACAGGTAACTACAAATTACAGGTAGATACAAATTACAGGTAAATACAAATTACAGGTAGATACAAATTACAAGTAACTACAAATTACAGGTAGATACAAATTACAGGTAGATACAAATTACAGGTAGATACAAATTACAGGTAGATACAAATTACAGGTAACTACAAATTACAGGTAGATACAAATTCAGGGATACAAATTGGTAACTACAAATTACAGGTTCAAATGGATACAAATTACAGATAAATTACAGGTAACTACAAATTACAGGTAGATACAAATTACAGGTAGATACAAATTACAGGTAGATACAAATTACAGGTAACTACAAATTACAGGTAACTACAAATTACAGGTAGATACAAATTACAGGTAGATACAAATTACAGGTAGATACAAATTACAGGTAACTACAAATTACAGGTAGATACAAAATCCTACAGAAATACAAAATCATACAGTAATTTCTGAACCTATTACATAACTTCCTGTAACCTTTTTATGAATTAATTCCTATGTGGTTAGGTTAGGTTAGGTTTTGGTTAGGTTAGGTTTTGGTTAGGTTAGGTTAGGTTACAGAATCATACAGGCGTCCCAAGACTACAGTTACAGCAAAATACATAACCCTGTTAACTCATACATAAACCCCGTTAACTAGTACATAAACCCCGTTAACTAGTACATGAACCCCGTTAACTAGTACATAAACCCCGTTAACTAGTACATAAACCCCGTTAACTCAAACATAAACCCCGCTATCTAGTACATAAACCTCGTTAACTAGTACATAAACCCCATTAACTAGCACAATAAACCCCGTTAACTAGTACATGAACCCCGTTAACTAGTACATAAACCCCGTTAACTAGTACATAAACCCCGTTAGCTCAAACATAAACCCCGCTATCTAGTACATAAACCTCAACTAGTACATAAACCCCATTAACTAGCACATAAAACTATACATAAACCCCATTAACTAGTACATAAACCCCGTTAACTCAAACATAAACCCCGCATTCAGTACATAAACCTCGTTAACTAGTACATAAACCCCATTAACTAGCACATAAACCCCGTTAACTAGTACATAAACCCCATTAACTAGTACATAGACCCCGTTAACTCAAACATAAACCCCGCTATCTAGTACATAAACCTCGTTAACTAGTACATAAACCCCATTAACTAGCACATAAACCCCGTTAACTAGTACATGAACCCCGTTAACTAGTACATAAACCCCCTGTTAACTAGTACATAAACCCCGTTAACTCAAACATAACCCCGCTATTAGTACATAAACTCGTTAACTAGTACATAAACCCCATTAACTAGTACATAAAACCCCTAACTAGTACATGAACCCGTTAACTAGTACATAAACCCCTAAACTAGTACATAAACCCCGTTAACTCAAACATAAACCCGCTATCTACATAAACCTCGTTATACATAAACCCCATTAACTAGCACATAAACCCTGTTAACTCAACCATAACGGGGTGAAGGACACATTCTCAACACTCATAAGAACAAAGTAAAAGCCCCTCCCCCACCCCCCCCCCCCACCTCCCACCCCCCCCCCTCCCTCCCCACCTGCCCCCACCTGCTCCCCCACCCTTTCCCCACCTCCTTCCCCACCCCACCCCTTCCCCTCCCCACCCCCACCTCCTCCCACCCCTTCCCCACCTCCCACCCCTTCCCCCACCCCTTCCCCACCCCCTTCCCCACCTTCCCTCCTTCCCCATCCTTCCCACCTCCCACCCCCTTCCCTCCTCCCTCCACCTTCCCCACCCCCCCTGCTCTTCCTTCCCTTCCCCACCTCCCCCTCCCCCGACAGAGGTGACGATCCTTCGATGGAGAGAGAGAAGACCGAAGGATGAACCCATACCACCGTGAAGGATTTCTATAGGGAGTAATTACCACGAGAGACGCATCCTGTCGGACCTCTAGGGGGGAGGGGAGACGGGGTTAGTGTATCCTGTAGGACTTCTGAGAGATGGAGAGGGAAGGATTTCACACAAAGGATTCCACTAGGACTCAATATACGGATCCTACGGGTGAGCCAAATCCCAGTGTAGGATCCCATAAGGACTAATTAAACACCCAGTATCCTATAGGGCCTTAGGCTGAATATCCTTCGTTACTTTAGAAGGATCCTAAGAGTCGAAGGATATCATAGTGGTGGTGATTGGTGTGGTGATAATGTAACACCTACTACTACTACTACTACTACGATCACCACTATTATACTACCACTACCACCATCACCACCACTACTACTTTTTTTTCTCCAGCCTCCCCCAATAGCCACACCTTCGCCACCATTTATTACCTTAATATTAAATATCCTAATACATAAGTAACTATCCTAGCTGTGTTGAGCCGCAGAGATCTATGAGGCATTCAGTGACTGTTGCCTCATAGTCAATATTTACTACTACTACTACTACTACTACTACTACTAATAAATAATAATAATAATAATAATAACAATAATAATAATAATAATAGCAAACAACAAGACTTATAAACGTAAAAATAACCACACACACTCTTCCTTCTCTTCTCTCTTTCTCTCTTGCAGAGGGTTGCCAGGTGTGTAATTAACTACCATGACGCAGGTAATTACCACACAACACAACAAAACCTGAAGGTTACATGATATATGGAGAGAGAGAGAGAGAGAGAGAGAGAGAGAGAGAGAGAGAGAGAGAGAGAGAGAGAGAGCCACCCCACAACCATATCAGCTGATCGATTCTCCCCACTTTCTCCTCCTTGAACAGCTGATCCAATGTAAACAAAAAGAGCACACAGGTGACAATGTACACAATGTAAACAACAAGATGTACACTAACGCTATAACACAAAAGAGGCGGTACCTAATGAAGGCCAGAAAATGTACAATAACGTCAGTGTACACAATGAGAACAAGACGGTGTACAGTAATGGGGTAACAGGAGGAGGCAAGAATGTACAAAAATGGGGTCGCGAAAGTGTACAGCAGAACGAGTGTACATTAGGTCAAAGGCTAGAATGTACACCCAGGGCACAAAGGTCAGATCAACAGCTAGGAGTGTACATTATGGTGGCGAGAATAAGTAATTACAACGGAAGTGTATAGGTAGAGTGTACATGTAATAAACTATACATGGGAGTGAGTGTACACGTAACAAAACCGTACATAAGGTAATGTACACGAAACAAAAACGTACATAAGGTAGTGTACACGAAACAAAAACGTACATAAGGTAGTGTACACGAATACACGAAACAAAAACGTACATAAGGTAGTGTACACGAAAACAAAACATAAGGTAGTGTACACGAAACAAAACCGTACATAAGGTAGTGTACACGAAACAAACCGTACATGAAGGTAAGAATGTACACAAGAAGATGCTGCAATACAAAGACTTAATAAAAACAGAAATGTACATAACGAGGGGGGGGGGGAGGAGGGAGGAGGGGGAGGGGAGGAATGAACAAACAACATGACGACGAGGCATATCAAAACGGGCGTGTATATAACGAGGTGAGTCTCATGTGTGTGTGTGTGTGTGTGTGTGTGTGTGTGTGTGTGTGTGTGTGTGTGTGTACAGTGCCACTTTCCATCCTCTGGGCACTGAAATGACTCTTCACCAGTGCCAAGCCTTCCTCATGTACACTGCAAGGTAGTATGTGGAGGTAAGCTGAGGTTGGGTTGTTGGAATAAGCTTTGGTTGTTTTAAGCTGGGAATAAGCTGAGGTTGGGTTTAGCTGGGAATAAGCTGAGATTGGGTTTAGTTGTATTAAGGTGGGTTAAAGTTGGGCTGGATTAAGCTAGGATAAAGCTGGGTTGGAATAAGCTTTGGTTGGCTTAAACTGGAATAAAACTGTTGGGTTAAGCTGGGATTTAGCTGTGTTGAATTAAGCTGGGATTAAGCTGTGTTCAGTTAAGCTGGGATTAAGCTGTGTAGGGTTAAGCTGAGATGGATTAAGCTGAGTTAATTAACGAACCTGAAAGTATCATTGTCGAGCCCTACCACAATTACCACAACTACCACAACCACCAGCTGACGGAGCTATCACCTGTCAACCACAATCCATTCCACCAACTAACCCCCAGCTTCTCTCTCTCTCCTGTACACCACCACACTTACATAACACACACCTGCACACCACACACACCTGTACACCACCACCACACACCTGTATACCCTCACACACCTGTACACCACCACCACACACCTGTATACCCTCACACACCTGTACACCACCACCACACACCTGTATACCCTCACACACCTGTACACCACCACCACACACCTGTATACCCTCACACACCTGTACACCACCACCACACACCTGTATACCCTCACACACCTGTACACCACCACCACACACCTGTATACCCTCACACACCTGTACACCACCACCACACACCTGTATACCCTCACACACCTGTACATCACCACCACGCACCTGTATACCCTCACACACCTGTACATCACCACCACACACCTGTATACCCTCACACACCTGTACACCACCACACACCTGTATACCCTCACACACCTGTACATCACACTTAAACCTACAATTTTTAACCCTGACACCGGACACAGGTATGACTTCGATACCTGAATTACATAGCTGATTAAATTTACACAATATCTTTGTACTAATTAAAACTACAGGTAGATACAGTGATTTCCTACAGGTGAAGACTACAAAGGGTACAGGTAACTACAGGTAAAGACTACAGAGGATACAGGTAAGGTACAGTGACTATTACAGGTAGATACTGCGTGTGCTAAGGTATCTTGTTAAGATAGAGTCTCAGTGTTAAGTGAAGGTATCTAGTTAAGGTAGCGTCTCAGTGTTAAGTGAAGGTATCTAGTTAAGGTAGAGTCTCAGTGTTAAGTGAAGGTATCTAGTTAAGGTAGAGTCTCAGTGTTAAGTGAAGGTATCTAGTTAAGGTAGAGTCTCAGTGTTAAGTGAAGGTATCTAGTTAAGGTAGAGTCTCAGTGTTAAGTGAAGGTATCTAGTTAAGGTAGAGTCTCAGTGTTAAGTGAAGGTATCTAGTTAAGGTAGAGTCTCAGTGTTAAGTGAAGGTGTCTAGTTAAGGTAGAGTCTCAGTACAAGTGAAGGTATCTGTTGCGTGGTGAGTCTCAGTGTTAAGTGAAGGTATCTAGTTAAGGTAGAGTTCCAGTGTTAAGTGAAGGTATCTAGTTAAGGTAGAGTCTCAGTGTTAATTTAATGCCATTGTCGAAGATAACTTAACATAACTTAACCCAACCAGTTAGATACGTTCTCACATCACCAGTTAGGAGGAAAACTTAACGTAGGAACCTTTGAGAATCCATCTTTGTGTGGTAGCAGCGAGAGTCAGTTAGATACGTTCTCACATCACCAGTTAGGAGAAAACTTAACGTAGGAACCTTTGAGAATCCATCTTTGTGTAGCTTTAAGTGAGTCAGTTAGATACGTTCTCACATCACCAGTTGAGGAAAACTTAACGTAGGACCTTTTGAGAATCCATCTTTGTGTGGTAGCTTAAGTGAGTCAGTTAGATACGTTCTCACATCACCAGTTAGGAGGAAAACTTAACGTAGGAACCTTTGAGAATCCATCTTTGTGTGGCAGCTTAAGTGAGTCAGTTAGATACGTTCTCACATCACCAGTTAGGAAAACTTAACGTAGGAACCTTTGAGAATCCATCTTTGTGTGGTAGCAAGTGAGTCAGTTAGATACGTTCTCACATCACCAGTTAGGAGGAAAACTTAACGTAGGAACTGAGAATCCATCTTTGTGTGGTAGCTTAAGTGAGTCAGTTAGATACGTTCTCACATCACCAGTTAGGAGGAAAACTTCGTAGGAACCTTTTGAGAATCCATCTTTGTGTGGTAGCTTAAGTGAGTCAGTTAGATACGTTCTCACATCACCAGTTAGGAGGAAAACTTAACTAAGGAACCTTTGAGAATCCATCTTTGTGTGGTAGCTTAAGTTGAGTCAGTTAGATACGTTCTCACATCACCAGTTAGGAGAAAACTTAACGTAGTAACCTTTGAGAATCCATCTTTGTGGTAACTTAAGTGAGTCAGTTAGATACGTTCTCACATCACCAGTTAGGAGGAAAACTTAACGTAGGAACCTTTTGAGAATCCATCTTTGTGTGGTAGCTTAAGTGAGTCAGTTAGATACGTTCTCACATCACCAGTTAGGAGGAAAACTTAACGTAGGAACCTTTGAGAATCCATCTTTGTGTGGTAGCTTAAGTGAGTCAGTTAGATACGTTCTCACATCACCAGTTAGGAGGAAAACTTAACGTAGGAACCTTTGAGAATCCGCAAGGTAATTTCTTATAAGGGAAGTTACCTGTTGCTCAATATTGCACAAGATAGCTGACAACATTGCAAGATCATAAAACGTTGCAGTGACTTTGTGGAACATTGCCAAAAAACCCACCCACCCACCGCCCACTTAGCAGCCACTCACGGCTCAAAGGAAATGGCATTTAACACCTCGATATGCCCAAAGCCTACCTAGCCCACTCACGACACGCCCAGCCCACCGAAAACCCACCACAACCCACTCAACCCACTCCAAGACCCACTCAGCCCACCTTAATGCCTCACACAGCCCAAATTTTGACTTAAAACCCACCAAGACCTATAACCCACTCACCCACCCACCACAACTCACAAGCCCACCTACAATACGTACTTAGGAAGGGAAGAAAGAAGGAAGGAAGGAAGGGAAGGAAGGAAGGAAGGAAGGAAGGAAGGAAGGAAGGAAGGAAGGAAGGAAGGAAGGAAGGAAGGAAGGAAGGAAGGAAGGAAGGAGAAAAAAGTCTCCTCACGTTCTCTCCATCCTGGTGCACTAGAACCTCTCAACCCCTCTCAACCCCCCTCACCCCCTCCCTCACCCCACCCCTCCCTTACCCCCCACTCCTTTCCTTCTCTCTACAGGTGATGATTGGCCAGGTGAGGTAATCATCTCACTACTAAGCCCTGTGTGTGTGTGTGTGTGTGTGTGTGTGTGTGTGTGTGTGGTGACACGTGCACAGTCATAAGGTACGTACATATACACACACACACACACACACACACACACACACACACACACACACACACACACACAGCCACCTCCAAACCACCACCACTACCACACACCACCACTACTATCCTACCACCACCACCACCACCACCACTATCCTACCACAATCACGTCCCTCTTACCTGTCCAGACACCTTCAGGTAATGGGTCGTGGGCGCCCTGGACAGACCCACGTGGGCAGTGTGCCAGTCATAGGCGTGGGCGGCTGTGTCACCTGAAACCTTTAGCAGCTCTCATTGACACCTACCACCATTGACACCTACCACCATTGACACCTACCATTGACACCTACCACCATTGACACCTACCACCATTGACACCTACCACCATTGACACCTACCACCATTGACACCTACCACCATTGACACCTACCACATCAGACAAAAATAACTTACCACCACTACTACCAGAATAACCACCACAATCACCACCACTACCCCAACCACAATCACCACCACAACAACCACAATCACCACCATTCCTCCCTCCACACCAGCTCACTCTCTACACCCACGTTGAAATCTCCCCACTAACCACCCCCTCCACCACAACCACCACCTAACCTAACCTCCCCCACCACAACCACCACCTAACTAACTTCACCTAACCTAACCACCCCCACCACAACCACCACCACCTAACCTAACCTAACCACCCCCACCACAACCACCACCTAACCTAACCTAACCTAACCTAACCACCCCCACCACAACCACCTCCACCTAACCTAACCCTAACTAACCTAACCTAACCACCCCCACCACAACCACCACCACCTCACCTAACCTAACCTAACCCTAACCACCCCCCACCACAACCAACACCTAACCTAACCTAACCTTACCCCCCACCACAACCACCACCTAACCTAACCAACCACCCCCACCACAACCCACCACTAACCTAACCTAACCTAACCCCCACCACAACCACCACTCCTAACCAAACCTAACCACCCCCCACCACAACCACCACCTAACTAACCACCCCCCCCACAACCACCTAACCTAACACCCCCTACAACCACACAACCTAACTAACCATGCAGATATACAGTAAAACCTTCACATAACGGACTTTGTTTATACAGTTCATTATATAGAGGTTTCATATTTAACGGACCCTCGATATAACGGACTTTCATCTCTTATATAGTTCGTTAGAGGTTGGGTTTATCACACACACACACACACACACACACACACACACACACACACACACACACACACACCCCTGACCACCGAGGTCAGAAGTACCTGGCGCTCCTCTCGGAGCAGCCAGGTCAACTGTTGTTGGCCCCTACCAACTCCCTCCTCTGAACCCTCCTCCCCACCGGAATATCAACAAGTTCTCGCCAGAAGTTACTATTTCATTTAGGAAAGGAATGGAACCAGTGTTAAACAGAGGTGAACAGTGGTGAACAGTGCTAAGTCAGTGAGAACAACTCAACAGTAACAGTCCTACCCAAGTTAACCTTCACACAGTGAGGTCCCAGGTACCCAGTGATAACGGCCAGTGAGACCCAACAACAACCACCGATGTGTTAATCTGTCTACGATAGAAGGCCCTGGAACCACACCTCACTCATATAACACCATCTGTGAGGGAATTATTACACCACGTGAGGCCCCTCATAACACCATATGTGAAGGAGTTACTACACCACGTGAGGCCCCTCATAACACCATCTGTGAGGAATTACTACACCACGTGAGGCCCCTCATAACACCATCTGTGAGGGAACTACTACACCACGTGAGGCCCCTCATAACACCATCTGTGAGGGAATTACTAGACCACGTGAGGCCCCTCATAACACCATCTGTGAGGGAATTACTACACCACGTGAGGCCCCTCATAACACCATCTGTGAGGGAATTACTACACCACGTGAGGCCCTCATAACACCATCTGCGAGGGAACTACTACACCACGTGAGGCCCCTCATAACACCATCTGTGAGGGAAATAACCACGTGAGGCCCTCATAACACCATCTGTGAGGGAATTACTACACCACTGAGGCCCTCATAACACCATCTGTGAGGGAATTACTACACACGTGAGGCCCCTCATAACACCATCTGTGAGGGAATTCACTACACCACGTGAGGCCCCTCCTAACACCATCTGGGAGGGTTACTACACTACGTGTTTGCTGTTCAACACCTACATTAATCTGTATGTTCACTGTGTGTTTCTTTTACCTTCTAATGAAGGCTTTGTTAAACCACCAATGTATGTAATAAGTCATTTATGTCCATGTATATTTTCAGCCTTCGGCTGCAGAACTTTTTCAAAAACCGTCAATTATTATTATTATTATTATTACACACGGAGGAAATACTGCCTACCTCAAACACCTTCCACGAATCCCCCATCGCTACGCCACACCATGTTACCTTTGTCTTGATACCAGTAAGGACAGGTAACCACTAATTACTTGTACAGGTGGACAGTAGCCACTAATTACTTGTACAGGTGGGACAGGTAACCACTAATTACTTGTACAGGTGGGACAGGTAACCACTAATTACTTGTACAGTGGGACAGGTAACCAGTTTACTTGTACAGGTGGGACAGGTAACTACTAATTACTTGTACAGGTGGGACAGGTAACCACTAATTACTTGTACAGGTGGGACAGGTAACCACTAATTACTTGTACAGGTGGGACAGGTAGCCACTAATACTTGTACAGGTGGGACAGGTAACCACTAATTACTTGTACAGGTGGGACAGGTAACCACTAATTACTTGTACAGGTGGGACAGGTAACCACTAATTACTTGTACAGGTGGGACAGGTAACTACAAATTACTTGTACAGGTGGGACAGGTAACCACTAATTACTTGTACAGGTGGACAGGTAACCACTAATACTTGTACAGGTGGGACATGTAACTACTAATTACTTGTACAGGTGGGACAGGTAACCACTAATTACTTGTACAGGTGGGACAGGTAACCACTAATTACTTGTACAGGTGGGACAGGTAACCACTAATTACTTGTACAGGTGGGACAGGTAACCACTAATTACTTGAAAGGTAAGACAGGTAACCATTGTCTTAATTAAAGAGGTTTACCTGCCTGATAGAGGTGTTTTTTTCCTAACCTAACCTAACCCAACCTAACCTAACCTAGCCTAACCTAAACATACATCCTCTTTCCCTCCTTCCCTACTTTCCAGGACAGTGCCTTGACTTGCTACTTTCCAGGACAGTGCCTTGACTTGCTTACTCCGACAGTGCCTTGACTTGCTACTTTCCAGACACAGTGCCTTGACTTCTGCTACTTTCCAGGACAGTGCCTTGACTTGCTACTTTCCAGGACAGTGCCGTGACATTGCTACTTTCCAGGACAGTACCTTGACTTGCTACTTTCCAGACAGTGCCGTGACTTCCTTCTATTTTCTGCACACAAAACACCCCAAACGCCGTTATGATTGGCCAATGACAACCTGGCCAATGACAATCTGGCCAATGACAACCTTGGGTTTTGGTGACGTCAGCACGAGCGTAGGAGGAGGGGAGAGAGAGAGAGAGAGAGAGAGAGGAGAGAGGAGAGAGAGAGAGAGAGAGAGAGAGAGAGAGAGAGAGAGAGAGACTGTATGTGTGTATGTATAAATAAATACATCAACACACACACACACACACACACACACACACACACACACACACACACACACGACCTCCAGATGTGGTCGTAGTCGTGTCAACATTTCCTGGTACACATTTCAATAGTCACGACTCCAGTACCTTCCTCAATCCATGTACGTAATCACCCACACGTACACACACCTACCAACTGCAGGTACACATGGATGAAAACATACATAAATACGCACATAAGATACGGCCTACTTGAAGTGTCTTTGTTGTGTTGTTAGAATGTTTTGTTTACATACATACATACATACATACATACATACATACATACATACATACACACGTCTGCAGCAGTGTTGTATATCTATATAACATCTATAGGCTTGCACACACACACACACACAACACAACAACAACACAACACACCACACACACACACACACACACACACACACACACACACACACACACACACACACACACACACACACACAAACACACACACACACACACACACACACACACACACACACACACACACACACACCACTTTCCCTTTGTTGACCACTACCTGAACCAACACACACACACACACGGTAACCAGGTGAGGTGATGCAGGTTAACGAGTTTTCTCTCTCTCCTTCTCTCTCTTTTCTCTCTCTCTCTCATCAGTGTTGTGTCAGGTGATGTGAAGTCGTGGGGGGATTAAGACACCATATTGGGGGTGTGGTGAGTGGGGGGTGTAACTTGTTTATTATGAAGGTCAGACTTAGGAAGGAGGGTCCCCACTGAAGGAGGGCCCCTACTGAAGGAGGGTCTCGAAGGAGGGGCCCCTACTGAAGGAGGGCCTACTGAAAGCGGGCCCCTACTAGAGGGTCCCTACTGAAGGAGGGCCCCTACTGAAGGAGGGTCCCTACTGAAGGAGGGCTGAAGGAAGGTCCCCACTGAAGGAGGCCCCTACTGAAGGAGGACTGAAGGAGGGTCCCTACTGAAGGAGGCCCTACTGAAGGAGGGTCCCCACTGAAGAGGGCCCCTACTGAAGGAGGCCTCACTGAAAGCGGGCCCCTACTAGAGGGTCCTTTACTGAAGGAGGGCCCCTACTGAAGGAGGGTCCCTACTGAAGGAGGGGCTGAAGGAAGGTCCCCACTGAAGGAGGGCCCTACTGAAGGAGGACTGAAGGAGGGTCCCTCACTGAAGGAGGGCCCTACTAAGGAGGATCCCTTACGAAGGAGGGTCCCTACTGAAGGCGGGCCCCTACTGAAGAGTCCATACTGAAGGCGGGTCCCTACTGAAGGCGGGCCCCTACTGATGGAGGGTCCCTACTGAAGGCAGGCCTACCGAAGGAGGGTCCCTACTGAAGGAGGACCCTTACTGAAGGAGGGTCCCCGAAGGAGGGTCCCTACTGAAGGAGGGCCCTACTGAAGGAGGGTCCTTATGAGAGAGGTCCCTCTGAAGGAGGGTCCTTACTGAAGGAGGGACCCTACTGAAGTAGGGTCCTTGACTAGGAGGGTCCCTACTGAAGGAGGGCTCCTACTGAAGGAGGGTCCCTACTGAAGGAGGACCCCACTGGAAGGAGGGTCCCTACTGAAGGAGGGCCCCTACTGAAGGAGGGTCCCTACTGAAGGAGGACCCCACTGAAGGAGGGCCCTGACTGAAGGAGGGCTCCCGACTGAAGGAGGGTCCCTACTGAAGGAGGGCCCCACCGAAGGAGGGTCCTACTGAAGGAGGACCCCTACTGGGAGGGTCCCTACTGAAGGAGGGCCCTGACTGAAGGAGGGCCCCGACTGAAGGAGGGTCCCTACTGAAGGAGGACCCTACTGAAGGAGGGTCCCCATTGAAGGAGGGCCCCTACTGAAGGAGGGTCCCTACTGAAGGACCCCTACTGAAGGAGGGTCCCCGAAGGAGGGCCCCAACTGAAGGAGGGTCCTACTGAAGGAGGGTCCTTACTGAAGGAGGCATGAGGCCCTACTGAAGGACCCCTACTGAAGGAGGTCCTTACTGAAGGAGGGCCCCAACTGAAGGAGGGCCCCTACTGAAGGAGGGCTGACCAACAAAGTATATCATTAGTCAGCGTCACACCTTCTGCTATCATCCTACTGGGCGTGGGGCCACATCCTCTGTCCCTACCCACACCTACACCCACATCAACACTGCTACACCACACCCACACCACACCTCCCAAACGTCTGAGTACATTCTAACCCCTAGAGTACAATCCTAGAGTACAAGGGCCCTTAATACCTTGAGTACATTCTTAACCCCTAGAGTACAATCCTAGAGTACAAGGGCCCTTAATCCTTTGAGTATATTCTTAACCCCAGAGTACAATCCTAGAGTACAAGGCCCCTTAATACCTTGAGTACATTCTTAACCCCTAGAGTACAACTTGTACAAG
>NW_024756618.1:15000-35000 GCF_018991925.1 Homarus americanus | reverse complement strand
CAGGACACAGACAGACAGACACAGACAGAGAGAGGACAGATAAACGCTACGCACCTACACTTAACTGGAGCATAATACTGGGGGACAGGTGAATTAACTGCACTTACCTGGTGGCCTAACACCTGTACCTGTGTAGCCTATTAACTCAACATACCTGGAAAGAGAAAACTTAATAGTTAACAACAACAACGATAATAATAATAATAATAATATAATAATAATAATAATAATAATAATAATAATAATAATAATAATGATAATAATAATAATAACAACAACAACGATAATAATAATAATAATAATAATAATAATAATAATAATAATAATAATGATAATAATAATATTAATAATAATAATAATAATAATAATAATAATATGATAATAATAATAATAATAATAATAATAACAACAATAACAACAACACAACAACAACAACAACAAAAATAATAATAATAATAATAAAAAAATAAAATAATAATAATAATAATAATAATAATAATAATAATAAAAAATAATGATAATAATAATAATAATAATAATAAAAAATAATAATAATAAAAATATAATAATAATAATAAAGTAAACCGGATAACCCACCCTCCTAGTACTTGATCACCCCCCACCTCTACTATTTGACTTCAATTACTCACCCTCACTCCCCCATTTGCCCGCACCTCATCAAAGCAGTCATTCACGAGAACTACCGGGATCTCACTGTGCCTTTGTCGACTATAAATAGGTTAGGTTAGGTTAGGTTAGGTTTTGGTTGGTTTTGGTTAGTTATGATGCGGTTATGGTTACGTTAGGTTATGTTAGATTAGATGAAACTCTAACCTAACGCCAACCTAACCTAACCATGAAGAGTTGACAGAAATAATACCGTATTAGTGGACGGAAGGTGTTGGCCCAGGCGTGTGACTGTTGGTAGTGACTGCTTAGGTGTTGGTAGTGACTGTTTAGGTGTTGGTAGTGACTGTTTAGGTGTTGGCAGTGACTGTTTAGGTGCTGTGTGACTGTTTAGGTGTTGGCAGTGACTGTTTAGGTGTTGTGTGACTTGTTTAGGTGTTGGTAGTGACTGTTTAGGTGTTGGTAGTGACTGTTTGGTGTGTTGGCAGTGACTGTTTAGGTGTTGGCAGTGACTGTTTAGGTGTTGGTAGTGACTGTTTAGGTGTTGGTGGTGACTGTGGTGTTGGCAGTGACTGTTTAGGTGTTGGCAGTGACTGCTTAGGTGTTGGTAGTGACTGTTTAGGTGTTGGCAGTGACTGTTTAGGTGTTGGTAGTGACTGTTTGGTGTTGTGACTGTTTGTGTTGGTAGTGACTGTTTAGGTGTTGGCAGTGACTGTTTAGGTGTTGGTGTAGTGACTGTTTAGGTGTTGGCAGACCGTTTAGGTGTTGGTAGTGACTGTTTAGGTGTTGTGACTGTTTAGGTGTTGGTAGTGACTGTTTAGGTGTTGTGACTGTTTAGGGTTGTGAGTGTTTAGGTGCTGGGTGACTGTTTAGGTGTTGTGACTGTTTAGGGTTGTGACTGTTTAGGTGTTGTAGTGACTGTTTATGTGTTGGCAGTGACTGTTTAGGTGTTGGCAGTGACTGTTTAGGTGTTGTGACTGTTTAGGTGTTGTGACTGTTTAGGTGTTGATAGTGACTGTTTAGGTGTTGGTAGTGACTGTTTAGGTGTTGGCAGTGACTGTTTAGGTGCTGGCAGTGACTGTTTAGGGTGTTGGCAGTGACTGTTTAGGTGTTAGCAGTAACTGTTTAGGTGTTGGTAGTGACTGTTTAGGTGTTGGCAGTGACTGTTTAGGTGTTGGTAGTGACTGTTTAGGTGTTGGCAGTGACTGTTTAGGTGTTGGTAGTGACTGTTTAGGTGTTGGCAGTGACTGTTTAGGTGTTGGCAGTGACTGTTTGGTGTTGGCAGTAACTGTTTGGGTGTTGGTAGTGACTGTTTGGGTGTTGGCAGTGACTGTTTAGGTGTTGGCCCAGGCGTGTGACTGTTGGCAGTGACTGTTTAGGTGTTGGTAGTGACTGTTTAGGTGTTGGTAGTGACTGTTTAGGTGATGGTAGTGACTGTTTAGGTGTTGGCAGTAACTGTTTAGGTGTTGGTGGTGACTGTTTAGGTGTTGGTAGTGACTGTTTAGGTGTTGGCCCAGGCGTGACTGTTGGCAGTAACTGTTTAGGTGTTGGTAGTGACTGTTTAGGTGTTGGCAGTGACTGTTTAGGTGTTGGCAGTGACTGTTTAGGTGTTGGCAGTGACTGTTTGGGTGTTGGCGTGACTGTTTGGTGTTGGTAGTGACTGTTTAGGTGTTGGTAGTGACTGTTTAGGTGTTGGCAGTGACTGTTTAGGTGTTGGCCCAGGCGTGTGACTGTTGGCAGTGACTGTTTAGGTGTTGGTAGTGACTGTTTAGGTGTTGGTAGTGACTGTTGGGTGTTGGCCCAGGCGTGTGACTGTTGGCAGTGACTGTTTAGGTGTTGTTGGTGACTGTTTAGGTGTTGGCAGTAACTGTTTAGGTGTTGGTGAGTGACTGTTTAGGTGTTGGCAGTGACTGTTTAGGTGTTGGCAGTGACTGTTTAGGTTGTTGGCAGTGACTGTTTTGGGTGTTGGCAGTGACTGTTTTTGGTGTTGGCCCAGGCGTGTGACTGTTGGCAGTGACTGTTTAGTGTTGGTGGTGACTGTTTAGGTGTTGGTAGTGATGTTTTAGGTGATGGTAGTGACTGTTTAGGTGTTGGCAGTAACTGTTTAGGTGTTGGTAGTGACTGTTTAGGTGTTGGCCCAGGCGTGTGACTGTTGGCAGTGACTGTTTAGGTGTTGGTGGTGACTGTTTAGGTGTTGTGGTAACTGTTTAGGTGTTGGTAGTGACTGTTTAGGTGTTGGGTGACTGTTTAGGTGTTGGCAGTGACTGTTTAGGTGTTGGCAGTGACTGTTTTAGGTGTTGTGGGCGTGTGACTGTTGGCAGTAACTGTTTAGGTGTTGGTAGTGACTGTTTAGGTGTTGGCAGTGACTGTTTAGGTGTTGGCAGTGACTGTTTAGGTGTTGGCAGTGACTGTTTAGGTGTTGGCAGTGACTGTTTTTGGGTGTTGGCAGTGACTGTTTAGGTGTTGGCGGTGACTGTTTAGGTGTTGGCAGTGACTGTTTGGTGTTGGTAGTGACTGTTTAGGTGTTGGTAGTGACTGTTTAGGTGTTGGCAGTAACTGTTTAGGTGTTGGTAGTGACTGTTTAGGTGTTGGCAGTGACTGTTTAGGTGTTGGCAGTGACTGTTTAGGTGTTGGCAGTGACTGTTTAGGTGTTGGCAGTAACTGTCTAGGTGTTGTAGTGACTGTTTAGGTGTTGCGACTGTTTAGGTGTTGGCAGTGACTGTTTAGGTGTTGGCAGTGACTGCTTAGGTGTTGGTAGTGACTGTTTAGGTGTTGGCAGTGACTGTTTAGGTGTTGGCAGTGACTGTTTAGGTGTTGTGACTGTTTAGGTGTTGGCAGTGACTGTTTAGGTGTTGTGACTTTAGGTGTTGGCAGTGACTGTTTAGGTGTTGTGGTGACTGCTCAGGTGTTGGCAGGCTGCTCAGGTGTTGGCAGTGACTGTTTGGTGTTGTGACTGGCACCAGGTACACATGGGGGCCCAATCGACCAGTTACCTTGAATACCTGGGCCCCAGGATTATAAAATGGGAGGTTGGGTTGAGTGGCCATCACTACACCTGGACACATGGGAGCCAGGTAGGTTAGGTTAGGGTGGCCATCACTACACCTGGACACATAGAGGCCAGGTAGGTTGGGTTAGGGTGGCCATCCACACCTGGACACATAGAGCCAGGTAGGTTGGGTTGGGGTGGCTATCACTACACCTGGACACACATAGGGCCAGGTAGGTTAGGTTAGGGTGGCCATCACTACACCTGGACACATAGAGGCCAGGTAGGTTGGGTTAGGGTGTGTCACTACCTGGACACATAGGAGGCCAGGTAGGTTAGGTGGGTTGGGGTGGCCATCACTACACCTGGACACATGGGGCCAGGTAGGTTGGAGTTAGGGTAGCCATCACTGCCATTGGACACATAGGGGCCAGGTAGGTTGGGTTAGGATGGCATCACTACACCTGGACACATAGAGGCCAGGTAGGTTAGGTTAGGGGTGGCCATCACTACACCTGGACACATGAGGCCAGGTAGGTTAGGTTAGGGTGGCATCACTCACCTGGACAATACAGAGCCAGGCAGGTTAGGTTAGGTTGGGTGGCTATCCCCACACCTGGACACATAGAGGCCAGGTAGGTTAGGTTTGGGTGGCCATCACTACACCTGGGACACAGAGGCAGGCAGGTTGGGTTAGGGTGGTATCACACACCTGGACACATACAGAGGCCAGGTAGGTTAGGTTAGGTGGCCATCACTGCACCTGGACACATAGAGGCCAGGTAGGTTGGGTAGGGGTACATCACTACACCTGGACACATGGGCCAGGTAGGTTGGGTTTGGGTGTATACTACACCTGGACACATAGAGGCCAGGTAGGTTAGGGTTAGGTGGCCATCACTGCCTGGACACATAGGAGGCCAGGTAGGTTAGGTTAGGGTGGCTATCACCCTGGACACACATAGAGGCCAGGTAGGTTAGGCTAGGGTGGCATCACACAGCCGGGACACATAGCAGTAGGTAGGTTGTGGTACATCACACCTGGACACATAGAGGGCCAGGTAGGCTAGGTTAGGGTGGGCTTTCACACACCTGGACACATAGAGTGCCAGGTAGGTTAGGTTAGGGTGGCTACTCACTACACCTGGACACATAGCCAGGTAGGTTGGGTTAGGGTGGCCATCACTCACCTGGACACATAGAGGCCAGGTAGGTTAGGTTAGGCACATCACACCTGGACACATAGAGGCCAGGTAGGTTAGGGGTTAGGGTGGCCATCACTACACTTGGTCACATAGTGCGCTGTAGGTTAGGTTAGGGTGGCCATCACTACACCTGGACACATAGCTGTAGGTTAGGTTAGGTGGCATCACTACACCTGGACATACAGAGGCCAGGTAGGTTAGGTTAGGGTGCCATCACACAGCTGGACACATAGAGGCCAGGTAGGTTAGGGTTAGGTGCATCACTACACCTGGACACATAGAGGCCAGGTAGGTTAGGTTAGGGGTCACTGGATAGGCAGGGGTTAGTTAGGGTGCACACTGGCTATCACTACACCTGGACACATAGAGGCCAGGTAGGTTAGGGTTAGGGTGGTCACTACACCTGGACACATGGAGGCCAGGTAGGTTAGGTTAGGGGTGACATCACCACACCTGGACACATGGAGGCCAGGTAGGTTAGGTTAGGGTGGCTATCACAACACCTGGACACATAGGCCAGTAGGTTAGGTTAGGGTGGCACATCACTACACCTGGACACATAGAGGCTGGAGTAGGTTAGGTTAGGGTGGCTATCACTACACCTGGACACATAGAGGCCAGGTAGGTTAGGGTTAGGGGTACATCACTCCAGCTGGACACACACAGAGGCCAGGTAGGTTAGGTTAGGGTGGCCATCACTACACCTGGACACATAGAGGCCAGGTAGGTTAGGGGTTAGGGTGGCGACACACACCTGGACACATAGAGGCCAGGTAGGTTAGGGCTAGGGGTGGCCATCACTACACCTGGCACATGGAGGCCAGGTAGGTTAGGTTAGGGTGCATCACTACACCTGGACACATAGAGGCCAGGTAGGTTAGGTTAGGGTGGTATCACAACACCTGGACACATAGAGGCCAGGTAGGCAGGTTAGGGTGGCTATCACTACACCTGGACACATAGAGGCCAGGTAGGTTAGGGGGTTAGTGCCATCACTACACCTGGACACATAGAGGCCAGGTAGGTTAGGTTAGGTACATCACGGACACAAGAGGCGTAGGTGGTTAGGGTGGCCATCACTACACCTGGACACAGAGGCCAGGGAGGTTAGGGTGGCAAGGGCGGTGGGGTTAGGGGTGCCATCACTCACACCTGGACACATAGAGGCCAGGTATAGGTTAGGGGTGTATCACTACACCTGGACACATAGAGCCAGGTAGGTTAGTTAGGTGGCCATCACAACACCTGACACATAGAGGCCAGGTAGGTTAGGTTAGGGTGGCCATCACACCTGGACACATAGAGGCCAGTAGGTTATAGGGTGGCCCACACACCTGGACACATAGAGGCCAGGTAGGTTATGTTAGGTGGACATCACACACCTGGACACATAGAGGCCAGGTAGGGGGCCATACTGCCTGGAGCCGCCAACACCTTATGTGGCAGGGTGATGGAGGGTCCTACACAGGTGGGAGGGAGGAAGGAAGGAAGGAGGGAAGGAAGGAAGGAGAGATGGATGGAAAGGAAGGAGGAGGGAGGAAGGAGGGGAGGAGGAAGGAAAGGAGGAAGGGAGGGAGGAAGGAGGGGAAGGAAGGAAGGAAGGAAGGAAGGAAGGAAGGAAGGAAGGAAGGAGGGAGAGTCTTATACATGTGTCTGGGAGGGGAGGGGAGGGAGGGAGGAGGGAAGGAGGGAGGGAGGGAAGGAAGGAAGGATGAGGGGAAGGAAGAAGGGATGAGGACGGAGGGAAGAAGGAAGGAAGGAAGGGAAGCAGAGAGAGGAGAGAGAGAGAGAGAGACTTGAGTTGTCCAGTTCAACTTTAACTCTCATGCAACATTATGTCCAATACGAAAATGTCCAGAGATATATAAAGAGGTTTAGTCCAAGCCCCAAGCTGAACCCCCACCCCCCATAGCCAGTGTCCAACGACGTTATGTCCACACGTAAACGAGGCCGTGTACACACTCATGTACGTGTGTCCGAAGTGCACACAAGACAGGAAATAGCTCAACCATGTACACACAGCTGCTTTATAATGGGGCCTTGTGTGTGTGTGTGTGTGTGTGTGTGTGTGTGTGTGTGTGTGTAAAATAATAATAATTAACGGTTTATTAGTATTTTGGCAGCCAGAAGGCTGAAAATATACATATTTGGGGAATGGGTTACGAATTACAAATAATATACAAGTAACATAAGTGACACAAATAAGACATATATTAACTAGATGGGGAAAAGCTCAAACTACAGTTCATTTCAACATAGTGACAGTGCAAGGAGCAGTGTTTACTGGGAGTGAATACACTGATTTATTACGTTATTGATAATTTTTACAATGGTTGGGACTGACTGTTCTTATAGCGATCAGTTCGTGCACGTATGGGCTGGATGGTTGTGGTGTCGAACAGCAATTCTCGGACTAGGGATCTCAGGTGGTGGTAGGAGCCGGTGTCGAGGATGGTAGAAGCTTCTACCAAATTTGCAGATGAGGTCGGTGATGGTCAGTGAGAGTCGAAAGGGTCAGTGTTGAGCGCTTCTTGATATGTGGAGTAGGGGGAGAGAATAATCTTGCGCCCTCTTTTGCACTTTTCTAGTGTTTACGTTGTGTGGCATTTAGGAGGAAGACCAGGTAGGGAGGCATAGGTGAGCTTGGGAAGTATGAATGTTGTGTAAACACTGAGGAGCTGGCAGGAACTCCGAGGGATTGAGTCGGCGGAGGAGGTGGAGACGGAAACTGGAGGATTTGACAACTTCACTGACGTGTGGTTTCCAATTTAGTTTGTTGTCTATGGTGACGCCGAGGAGCTGTGGAATCTACAACCTGGAGTGTGTTCGGACCTAAAGTAATGGAAGGAGGTGGACAATGTCGGAGGAGAGGTTGATGTGCATAACCATGGTCTTGGTATGGTTGATGGTGACGTGGTTGTTGGCGGCCCAGTTTTGGAGACTGTTCAATAAATCCTGAAGGGCGGTATAGTTGGGAGCAGAGTTGTGACGCCGATCCCAATGGTGGAGTCGTCGACATATTTCCAGCGAGCAGGGGTTTCTCTTAGGGCATCATTGATGAGCATAAGAAGCAGAGTGGTCCCATCTTGGTGCCTTGGGGACGCCACAGGTGAGTGACTGAAAGGTGGAGACAGCCCCTCGGAAGGTACAGCTTGGCGTCGGTCACTGAGGAAGTCTGTAAGCCATGGTATAAGACTTCTCCGAAGCCCGAGGTCAATAGCTTTGTTGATGATTATATTGTGGTCGACTAGGTCGAATGCTTTGTGAAATCAATGAAGGCGACAGCTACAGACGTTTTTCGTTTCTCCAGATGGCGGTATATGTAATCGAGAAAGCTGACAAGACAGTGAGTGGTGGAGGAAGTTTTCATGTTGCCAAATTGCTGAGGGTCTACGACTCATGTGTGTGTGTGTGTGTGTGTATCCTGTCAACCCAACCACCTGCCAATCCCCACGTCTGTCTGCCTTACCTGTTTCTCTCTGTTTATTTGTCTAACTGTCTTGTCTGTTTATCTGTCTTTATAAACCCCAACCTGTGGGTCTATCTAACCTATGTATGTATGTATGTATGTATGTATGTATGTAGGTAGGTACAGGTGTGTATATATGTACTGTATGTATGTATGTATGTATGTATGTAGGTACAGGTATGTATGTATGTATGCATGTATGTATGTATGTATGTATGCATGTAGTATGTATGCATGTAGGTACAGGTATGTATGTATGTGTGTAGGTACAGGTATGTATGTATGTTGGTACAGGTATGTATGTATGTATCAGCAGGGTTAGAGTTAAAGGACACCTGGTCATCAGCTCAAGGCATCAGCTCAAGGCATCAGCTAAGGGCATCAGCTGTCAATATACGTGGTGACAAGTGTTACAGCTGTCAATATTCGTGGTGACAAGTGTTACAGCTGTCAATATTCGTGGTGACAAGTGTTACAGCTGTCAATATACGTGGAGACTGGTGTTACAGCTGTCAATATACGAGGTGACAAGTGTTACAGCTGTCAATATACGTGGTACAGTGTTACAGCTGTCAATATACGAGGTGACGTGTTACAGCTGTCAATATACGTGGTGACAAGTGTTACAGCTGTCAATATACGTGGTGACAGGTGTTACAGCTGTCAATATACGTGGAGACAAGTGTTACAGCTGTCAATATACGGTGAGACAAGGTTACAGCTGTCAATATACGTAGTACAGGTGTTAAGCTGTCAATATACGTAGATTGGGTACAGCGTCAATCTACGTAGACAGTGTTACAGCTGTCAATATACGTGGAGACAAGTGTTACAACTGTCAATATACGTAGAGGTGTTACACTGTCAATCTACGTAGAGACAAGTGTTACAGCTGTCAATTACGTGGAGACAAGTGTTACAGCTGTCAATATACGTGGAGACAGGTGTTACAGCTGTCAATATACGTGGAGACAGGTGTTACAGCTGTCAATATACGTAGAGACAAGTGTTACAGCTGTCAATATACGTAGAGACAAGTGTTACAGCGTCAATATACGTGGAGACAGGTGTTACAGCTGTCAATATACGTGGAGACAGGTGTTCAGCTGTCAATATACGTGGAGACAAGTGTTACAGCTGTCAATATACGTGGAGAAAGTGTTACGAACTGTCAATATACGTAGAGACAGGTGTTACAGCTGTCAATATACGAGACAAGTGTTACAGCTGTCAATATACGTGGAGACAGGTGTTACAGCTGTCATATACGTGGAGACAGGTGTTACAGCTGTCAATATACGTGAGGTCAAGTGTTACAGCTGTCAATATACGTGGAGACAAGTGTTACAGCTGTCAATATACGGTAGAGAAGTGTTACAGCTGTCAATATACGTGGAGACAAGTGTTACAGCTGTCAATATACGTGGAGACAAGTGTTACAACTGTCATATACGTGGAGACAGGTGTTACAACTGTCAATATACGTAGAGACAGGTGTTACAGCTGTCAATCACGCAGTATATCGGTGTTACAACTGTCAATCTACGCGAGATCGTGTTACAGCTGTCAATATACGTAGAGACAAGTGTTACAGCTGTCAATATACGTAGTATACAAAGCGTTGCAACTGTCAATATACGTGGAGACAGGTGTTACAGCTGTCAATATACGTAGAGACAAGTGTTACAGCTGTCAATCTACGTAGAGACAAGTGTTACAGCTGTCAATATACGGGAGAAAGTGTTACACTGTCAATACGTAGAGACAGGTGTTAAGACTGTCAATATACGGTATAAGTGTTGCAATCTCAATATACGGGAGACAAGTGTTACAGCTGTCAATATACGTAGAGACAAGTGTTACAACTGTCAATATACGTGGAGACAAGTGTTACAGCTGTCAACGTAGAGCAGGGTGTTACAGCTGTCAATTTACGTAGACAGGTGTTACAGCTGTCAATATACGTGAGACAAGTGTTACAACTGTCAATATACGTGGAGACAGGTGTTACAACTGTCAATATACGGTGAGACGTGTTACAGCTGTCAATCTACGTGGAGACAAGTGTTACACTGTCAATATACGTAGAGACAGGTGTTACAACTGTCAATATACGTAGACACAATGTTAAACTGTCAATCTACGTAGAGACAAGTGTTACAGCTGTCAATCTACGTGGAGACAAGTGTTACAACTGATCTACGTAGAGACAGGTGTTACAACTGTCAATATACGTAGAGACAGGTGTTACAGCTGTCAATCTACGTAGAGACAAGGTTACAACTGTCAATCTACGAGAGACAAGTGTTACAACTGTCAATCTACGTAGAGACAGGTGTTACAACTGTCAATCTACGTAGAGAGAAAGTGTTACAACTGTCAATCTACGTAGAGACGTATGTTAACTGTCAATCTACGGAGACAGGTGTTACAACTGTCAATCTACGTAGAGACAAGTGTTAACCGGTCAATCTACGTAGAGACAAGTGTTACAACTGTCAATCTACGGAGACAAGTGTTACAACTGTCAATCTACGTAGAGACAGGTGTTACAACTGTCAATCTACGTAGAGACAGGTGTTACAACTGTCAATCTACGTAGAGACAAGTGTTACAACTGTCAATCTACGTAGAGACAAGTGTTACAACTGTCAATCTACGTAGAGACAAGTGTTACAACTGTCAATCTACGTAGAGACAGGTGTTACAACTGTCAATCTACGTAGAGACAGGTGTTACAGCTGTCAATCTACGTAGAGACAAGTGTTACAACTGTCAATCTACGTAGAGACAAGTGTCAACTGTCAATACGTAGAGACAGGTGTTACAGCTGTCAATCTACGTAGAGACAAGTGTTACAACTGTCAATCTACGTAGAGACAAGTGTCAACTGTCAATCTACGTAGAGACAGGTGTTACAATGTCAATCTACGTAGAGACAGGTGTTACAGCTGTCAATCTACGTAGAGACAAGTGTTACAGCTCAATCTACGTAGAGACAGGTGTTCAACTGTCAATCTACGTAGAGACAGGTGTTAACTGTCAATCTACGTAGACAGGTGTTACAGCTGTCAATCTACGTGAGACAGGTGTTCACGTCAATCTACGAGACAAGTGTTACAGCTGTCAATCTACGTAGAGACAGGTGTTAACCGGTCAATCTACGTAGAGACAAGTGTTACAACTGTCAATCTACGTAGAGACAGGTGTTAACTGTCAATCTACGTAGAGACAAGTACAACTGTCAATCTACGTAGAGACAGGTGTTACAACTGTCAATCTACGTGGAGACAAGTGTTACAGCTGTCAATCTACGTAGAGACAAGTGTTACAGCTATCAATCTACGTAGAGACAGGGAAACGTCAATCTACGTAGAGAAGAGTGTTACAGCTGTCAATCTACGTAGAGACAAGTGTTACAGCTGTCAATCTACGTAGAGACAGGTGTTACAACTGTCAATCTACGTAGAGCAGAGTGTTACAGCTGTCAATCTACGTAGAGACAAGTGTTACAACTGTCAATCTACGTAGAGAAAGTGTTACAGCTGTCAATCTACGTAGAGACAAGTGTTACAACTGTCAATCTACGTAGAGACAAGTGTTACAACTGTCAATCTACGTAGAGAAAAGTGTTTCCATGTCTTAATCATCAATTCAAGCTTCTATGTCATTTGGGCGCCATTTTGAACATAATTTTACTCCTTCAGATTAAGTCAGTGAGTCAGATGCGTCCGTACATTTGTTGTTACGATAAAAAAAATCAGGAACCCTTGAGAATCCATCATTTTGTCGTAACTAAACTCAGTCTTAAGATACACTCAAATATCTTACGACACAAAATAATACAGGAACCTTTGAGAATCCATCTGTTTGTCGTAACTAAACTCAGTCTTAAGATACTAAATATCTTACGACAAAATAATACAGGAACCTTTGAGAATCCATCTTTGTCGTAACTAAACTCAGTCTTAAGATACACTCAAATATCTTACGACACAAAATAATACAGGAACCTTTGAGAATCCATCTGTTTGTCGTAACTAAACTCAGTCTTAAGATACACTCAAATATCTTACGACACAAAATAATACAGGAACCTTTGAGAATCCATCATTTTGTCGTAACTAAGCTCAGTCTTAAGATACACTCAAATATCTTACGACACAAAATAATACAGGAACCTTTGAGAATCCATCATTTTGTCGTAACTAAACTCAGTCTTAAGATACACTCAAATATCTTACGACACAAAATAATACAGGAACCCTTGAGAATCCATCTACCATTACTTAATTTAACTTACGACATTTAAATATCTTACGAGGAAAAACAAAATCAATAAACGTAGGAACATCTGAGAATCCATCTTCATGTCGTCACTCAGGTCATTAAGAAACGTTCCTAAAAGGTTCCATTTACGAGGAAAACTTTATCCTACGGAACTCTGGGAATTACAGGTAGTTAAATATGGCGTAAATACCTGTTTGTGATGTATTAATGCATAAGGTAATGTTTACTAATGTTGTTTACCTACAGTATATTCACCTATATTTACCTGTAATTACCTATATTTACCCATATTTACCTATGCTTACCTGTAATTACCTATATTTACCTGTAATTACCTATATTTACCTATGCTTACCTGTAATTACCTATATTTACCTGTAATTACCTATATTTACCTATACTTCCTGTAATTACCTATGCTTACCTGTAATTACCTATATTTACCCATATTCACCTATGCTGACCTGTAATTACCTGTATTCACCCATATTTAACCATGTGTAAATTCGTACGAGCCATGAGCCAATATTCTAAATGCTATACATATCATCAGTAGTATACATATTCCCAACACCAGTATACATATTGTAGGTGGTATACATTTACTCAGTGGTACACATATATGTATACTGTAGTGGCATACATATTCTTAATGAGGAGCAAGTGATGTGACCGTTCCCAAGTTTAATGGTTGGGGCCTATCAGGACTGGGGCCCAATTGAGTGAGTTAGGTGGCGGTGGGTGTATGAGGACCGTTGAACAATAGAGTGAGTGACCTACCTCCTCTCCGGCACTGTTCTCGGCGCTGTTGTCACTGTTGCTGGAGCTCTGGGCCTTCTGCATGAGGTACCGCAGCCTGAGGGAGGGCTTGATGCGTGGGCCGCGTCACCAGCCCCCTCCTGGCCCCCTCCGCACCACACGGAACGTTTCCTTCCGTATGAGCCGCGAACCGGTCCTGTGTCGGGGCTGGTCCACCCACCCGACACCCTCCGCCGCCCTCTCCTTCCCTGTCTTGCGGGCGGGTGTGGGTGTCTTTTTGGGCAGGGGCTGGTGTCGTGGTGCATGGGGCCCATAGCTATGCTGATGGTGGTGGCTTTGACGGGCGGCTGGGGCCCGCGACCACCCCGCCCGGGGCAGGGGGGAGGGAGTCGCCCCCGCCCACGTGGACGCGGCTTCGGTGTTTCTTGTTTTCCTTGTTGCTGCCGGTGTTGGTGGGCGTGGTGCGGCCCACGGTGACGATGGTGTGAGGGGGCGGCGGCAGGGTGACGGCGGGCATGGTGTCTGCCTTGTGCTGCTGACGGCGGGGTCTGAGCATGGACATGCGGGAGAATGTGAGCTTGTTGAGGTGCTGCTTGGCGGGGTTGTTGTACCGGTCTATGAGGACGGCCACGGTGCTACACTTAACTCTGCTCCTCTTCTCCTGGTCAGACTCCTCACACGTCGAGTGCCCGCCATTACGGACGGTCTTAGTGGCTGCTTTGGTGCGGTCCTGACTAGTGTGAGCCGCGCCTCTGGTGTGTGGCGAAGGTGAAGACGGCACGGGGGCGTGGTGCAGGTGGGGCGAGAAGCCGCCCCGGGACGCCCTACACGTGGGTGTGTGGCAGCCGTTACCATCACTACACTCACTCACACAGTAGCCGTTTATCACAGCGGCGTCACCAGTGCCCTCCCCCAAGTTCCTTAGGTTCATATTTACAGTATTATTATTTACACAATTGTCCAGGTAGTTGTGCCACACAGGGATGCCCGAGCGGCCCTGCGGCGGCCCTGGCGGGGTCTCGTAAGACGACCCGCTCACCCCTGAGGAGGACGAGTCGGTGGACATCTTGCGGGTGTCCTGGTGATGGTGTCCGTCACGCCCCACCTCTGGCTCACTCTCTGCCCCGGAGGTGTACCGAGTCTCCTGCCCCTTGAGCTTCCTCGCCAGGCTTGGCGGGGCGCAGGAGGCGGGATCTTCTTGACGGGCTGGGGCGTCCTCAGCCCGTTGGAGCCGGACAGCAGCTTAACATTAAGGGCGGCCATGACGTCACACTTGAACCTGCCGGGGGTGGAGTCCCACTTGGGGTTAGGTGGAGGCAGAGTCTTGTCACGCTTCTTGGCGGGTTTGTATCGTGGTTCCTGTGCCCGGGGCAGCGTGTTGCTGGGGGGTGGCTGGGAGATGCCCCTAGGGCCGCCCCTCGTGCGGTCACCCACCAGGGGCGGCAGATCCCGCAACTGGGAGCGGTTGGTTCTGTCCCGCCCCCGAGGGAGGCCCAGTGACTCCCTTGGTGCCTTGACAGGGCTGGAGTCCTTGGGTCTGGGGGCGTCCTCTGGGCGACCACGGCTGAGGTCTCGAGGACGACTCGTGTTGTGGCCTCGCTGACGGCTGTTGTCCCGGGTGCGGCTCCTCTCCCGTATCCTGGGCTGCTCTCCCTCCCGCTGACGGCTGTTGTCTCTGGCCCGCAGGACATGGTCACTACTCCGCCGCTCTTTGCTTGGACTGGCCGCCCGTTTCCTGCTGTTACTGCGGTGTGGGCGGACGGGCGGAGGCACCATGACATTCTCCTTCTGTTGCGTCATGTCTGCCGCGTCAGGATGCGGCAGCTGGTGCCACTGAGCGCTGGGAGTGCCAGGCTTGGCTAGGCACACCAGGCGGTCCTGGGCCACACTGTTGTTGTTGAGGAGGTCGTCACGGAGACCAGGCAGGTGGCTAGTGTTGACGAAGGTTCTCACGTGACCTCCACCACACACCAGGGCCCCGGAGGGCGTCGCCACCGCCAGCTGCTGCTGCTGAAGGTGTCCTGGGCTGTTGAAGAAGGAAGAATCCTTGAGAGGAGATCGCTTGCCAGATTGAGTGGCTGGCGACCTGCCAAAAGTGACGTGGTCGAGGATGGAAGGGACGGTGTCACCAACCTTCTCCTGTAGGCGACGCATGAGCTGCAGGAGTCTCCGTGAGGGGTTTCCGGCCAGCTCCCGCCAAGCATCTCGCAGGTCAAACACTCCTCCCTGGGGCCTCTCACCCGACCCTCCTCCAGGTCGTCGTCGTCGTCTCAGGCTACGATCAAAGGTTGCACTACCAAGTCCGACAACACACGGCTCCTCGCCCTCCTGCTCCTGAAGTTTACGAGCAAACTCTGCTAGATTGTTCTTATTGAGCAAGTCCAGCTGACGCAGCTTCTCGCTGTTCAATTCTCCTGACAACAAGAGCGGTGAGGGCGGGTCGCTGGTGCCGGGGGTGAGGGACTCAGATGTTCCCCACCTCCCGCAGACGACGAGGATGTCCATAGACCACTGTCGGAGGACTGGTCGGAGAGTGGCGGCGAGGCGGAGCGGCGCGACGGTCCGTCCTGCACGGTGTACCTACACACACTGAGGGACCCGTTACCTAGCTGCCCGCTCTTGTCCTGGCCGCCGCCGCCGCCGCTCACTCCGCCACCGCCGCTATCCTCCTGGCCAGCCGCCCCCGTGTTGGTATTCCCGGGCAGACGGACGGTGTAAGGCATAGGGAAGAGGTAGACAGTCTTGGAGGTGGTGTAGGGGCCTTACTGGTCATGGTGCGGGAGGGCCAACACTCAACACACACTCAGCCTCACCAGGTGAGTGGCCACACACCCACACGTCATGGAGGACAACTTTTAGAGGGGCGGAGGTGACTTCAGCGGCGTGAGGAAGGAGGCGGGGAGAAAGAGGGAAGACTTCACGTGATCCGTGGGGAGTGGGGGAAGAGATGGGGGGGGGAGGAAGGTAGCTAGCACGTGACCTTGGCTGCCCCTACACGGAAGTCTGTCAGTCCAGGGGAAGGGCGTGTGTGTTTGGGAGGGGAGGGGGCACTGCTCCCTCCACCCAGGTCACCACAACACTATAAACACGTGTCCTTAGCCTCACAGGTGTACAGGTGTGATGAGTACGTCCACGACAAACAAACACACACCACACCTGTCTTCCTTCAACAGCTGTACCTCAAACCACACCTGAATAAGCCTTCAGGTGTGTGAGAGATAATTAGATCCTCAGGTGTGTGTTGCAGGTGTGTAATTAACCACCACAACACAGCATACAAATATCAGGTGTGTGACAGGTATATAAACAATCTCACGTAACCAAGGTGTGGGGAGGTGTGACAGGTGTGTGTGTGCGACAGGTGTGTGTGCTACAAGTGTGGGGAGGTGGGACAGGTGTGTAAAAGGTGTGTGTGACAGGTGTGGAGGCCACTAAGAAACTACTATGACATTATATCTTGAGTTGTAACTTCCTGGTCTCATCAACATCGTGACTGGCATCTTCCGCCTTCTTTCCTCCTCTTTCTCCTTTCTTTCTTCTTCCTCCTCCTCCTCCTCCTCTTTCTTCTTCTTTCTTTCTTTCTTCCTCCTTTCTTTCTCCTCTTTTTTTCTTCTTCCACCTCCTTCCTCCTCCTCTTTCCTCCTGTTTCTTCCTCCTCTTGTTACTACTACTACTACTACTACTACAACAACTACTACTACCACCACTACTACCACTAACAACTTTCCCTTCTTCTCTACTTCAATCCATCAACTCACCTACTCAGTTTCTCCCCCACCCCTTCCCCTTCCTCAAGTCAATCTATCCACTGATTTAAGTTCTTTCAGTCTACTCAGTCAACTATTTTCTGATTGTCAATTTACTGAGTCAACTTTTTTCTGATCATCAATTTACTGATCAATCATCTGCCATTACGTTGATCAATTACTCATTATTTTCATTCTATCGAGTAATCAATTCTGTCCCGATTTTCTTTATCAACACAATTTCATTTCATCAATTCCAAATTTATTCTATTCTTCAATTCTCTCTATTTTCTATCCATCAATTATCAATCATTTTCTCAATTTAATCTTTATCACATATTTCCTTTATTCCTTTGTTTACTATAATTAATAAATGGGGATTGAAATAAATTTAATAATTATTGTATAAAAATAAATTAGAATACAGTGGAGTTTTTTTTTATTGATAATATAAGAAAAAGAAATGAAGAAGGGAGGAGGAGAAACAAGAAAAACAACAAAAACAAGCAAGTTTTCCCATCGTTCCAAAAAAAATTACAGGGTGGTCAATAAGTTTTGATTATACAGGGTGGTCAATAAGTCCCATTCTCATTTAATATAGATTTTTTTTGCTTACATTTGAAAAAGTAACCAAGTTATTGTATCACCCTGTATAATCAAAAACTTATTGACCAATCTGTATAATCAAAAATATTGACCACCCTGTATAATCAAAAACTTATTGACCACCCTGTATAATCAAAAACTTATTGACCACCCTGTATAATCAAAACTTATTGACCACCAGTATAATCAAAACTTATTGACCACCCTGTATAATCAAACCACACCCCTGTTTCTATAACCAAAGAAAATGTGGTTAAATATGAGTTAAATTATCAGCACAGGTTAATGAGTCGTTCCAGAGGTGTTGATATTAACAATCACTGGGTAATTAACCTTTGGCGGTGGTTAAGTCAGGAGAGAAAGTGTTGTAACCTAACCTAACCTACCTGCAGGAAATCCGATCAAGAGAGCACACACACACACACACACACACACACACACACACACACACACACACACACACACAGTCCCGCCAAATCTTCCACACGAGCATCGAGAAATAAAGCAAAACCTCTATTTAGCGGACAATATGGAGATGGAAGTCCGTTATATCGAGGGTCCGTTAAATACGAAACCTTCATATACCGGATTATAGAAGAAAAAAACGTTATATCGAGGGTCCGTTAGCGGAAAACCCCCATCTAATAAACTATATAGAAATGAAAGTCCGTTATATCGAGGGTCCGTTAAACAAAACCCATATACCGGATTACAGACAGAGAAATCCGTTATATCGAGGATCCGTTAGAAGTGAAAACCCCCATCTAATGAACTATACAGAGATGAAAGTCCGTTATATCGAGGTCCACTAAATACAAACCCATATAACGGATTTTACAGATAGAGAAGTACGTTATATCGAGGTTTCGCTGTACACGTGCCAGGTGCCTTACCCCACACGTGCGAGGAACAGGATTCGGCTCAGGTGTTATATTGACCACAGCACAGGTGAGTCGTGTGTTGAGTATGATGACTTAACCCCTTGAGTATGATGACTTAACCCTTGAGTATGATGACTTAACCCCTTGAGTATGATGACTTAACCTCTTGAGTATGATGACTTAACCCCTTGAGTATGATGACTTAACCCTTGGAGTATGATGACTTAACCCCTTGAGTATGATGACTTAACCCTTGAGTATGATGACTTAACCCTTGAGTATGATGACTTAACTTGAGTATGATGACTTAACCTTGGAGTATGATGACTTAACCCTGAGTATGATGACTTAACCCCTTGATATGATGATTTAACCCCTTGAGTATGATGACTTAACCCTTGAGTATGATGACTTAACCCCTTGAGTATGATGACTTAACTCTTTGAGTATGATGACTTAACCCTTGAGTATGATGACTTAACCCTTGAGTATGATGACTTAACCCCTTGAGTATGATGACTTAACCCCTGAGTATGATGACTTAACCCCTTGAGTATGATGACTTAACCCTTGAGTATGATGACTTAACCCTTGAGTATGATGACTAACCCCTTGAGTATGATGACTTAACCCTTGAGTATGATGACTTAACCCCTTGAGTATGATGACTTAACCCCTTGAGTATGATGACTTAACCCCTTGAGTATGATGACTTAACCCCTGAGTATGATGACTCTAACCCCTTGAGTATGATGACTTAACCCTTGAGTATGATGACTTAACCCCTTGAGTATGATGACTTAACCCCTTGAGTATGATGACTTAACCCCTTGAGTATGATGACTTAACCCCTGAGTATGATGACTTAATCCCTTGAGTATGATGACTTAACCCCTTGAGTATGATGACTTAACCCCTTGAGTATGATGACTTAACCTCTGGAGTATGATGACTTAACCCCTTGAGTATGATGACTTAACCCCTTGAGTATGATGACTTAACCCCTGAGTATGATGACTTAAACCCTTGAGTATGATGACTTAACCCTTGAGTATGATGACTTAACCCCTTGAGTATGATGATTTAACCCTTGAGTATGATGACCTAACCTCTTGAGTATGATGAATTAACCCCCTTGAGTATGACTTAACCCCTTGAGTATGATGACTTAACCCCTGGAGTGATGACTTAACCCTGGAGTGATGACTTAACCCTTGAGGAGATGACTTAACCCCTTGAGTATGATGACTAACCTTGAGTATGATGACTTAACCCCTGAGTATGATGACTTAACCCCTGAGTATGATGACTTAACCCCTGGAGTATGATGACTTAACCCTTGAGTATGATGACTTAACCCCTTGAGTATGATGACTTAACCCTTGAGTATGATGACTTAAACCCTTGAGTATGATGACTAACCCCTTG
>NW_024756618.1:0-7500 GCF_018991925.1 Homarus americanus | reverse complement strand
AATACGGTGACCAGAACTGAACTGCGTAATCCAAGTGAGGTCTAACAAGCGCAGGATATAGTTTAGGATATACTTCTACAGGTGTAAATGACGGTGTGTGTGTGTGTGTGTGTGTACCTTCATTAGCCAAGGTCGCTGCACCCCATCCTCCTATACATACATACATACATACATACATACATACATACATACATACATATCACTCTCACACTCTCTATAAAGATAATAAATTCTGTCTCTTGTTATGTACACAAACATACCTCTACACCCACTTACACCCCAGCCTGCCCACACCATCCACCCAGCCTGCCCACACCACCATCCCACCCAGCCTGCCCACACACACCATCCCACCCACAGCCTGCCCACACACCCATCCACCCACAGCCTGCCCACACACCCATCCCACCCACAGCCTGCCCCACACCATCCCACCCACAGCCTGCCCACCATCCCACCCCAGCCTGCATCCCACCCACAGCCTGCTCCCACACAGGGGTCTGCAGGTCGCCCTAACACTCTAACCTGCCTGAGCAACCTTGCCTGGCCTGCCCCACACACACCTCCAGCCTGCAAGCTATGGGGGGTGAGGGGATGGGGAGAGGTGGGGGGAATGGGGGGAGAGGTTGGGGAGGATGGGAGAGGGGGAGAGGGATTAGGAAGGAGGAGGTGGGGAGATATGGAAGAGAGGCAGAGCCAGCCTAACCTTCATCTCTCCTGTGACTGGTTACACACACACACACACACACACACACACACACACACACACCCCGTTACAAAGACTCTTAGCCATGTCACCCACCATCACGAAGTACAACCCACCAACCAACCAACCAACCAACCCACCCACCCACCCACCACCACCCCACCACCCCACCCACCCACCCATACGATGAGAAGAGAAGTGCAGAATCTCCCTCCTCCCACACACACACACACACACACACACACACACACACACACACACACACACACACACACACACACACACACACATAAACAACCCCTTGAGTATTATGATTTAAGACTTAGTGTAGTGAGGGAGGAGGATCAGGTATAGGGAGGAGGATCAGGTATAAGGATGAAGGATCAGGTATAAGGAGGAGGATCAGGTATAAGGTAAGAGGATCAGGTATAAGGAGGAGGATCAGGTATAAGGGAGGAGGGATCAGGTATAGGTAAGAGGATCAGGTAGGAGGAGGATCAGGTATGGGGTAAGAGGATCAGGTATAAGGGAGGAGGATCAGGTATAAGGGAGGAGGATCAGGTATAAGGTAAGAGGGATCAGGTATAAGGGAGGAGGATCAGGTATAAGGTAAGAGGATCAGGTATAAGGGAGGAGGATCAGGTATAAGGGAGGAGGATCAGGTATAAAGATGAGAGGATCAGGTATAAGGTAAGAGGATCAGGTATAAGGGAGGAGGATCAGGTATAAGGTAGAGGATCAGGTATAAGGAGGAGGATCAGGTATAAGGGAGGAGGATCAGGTATAAGGTAAGAGGATCAGGTATAAGGGAGGAGGATCAGGTATAATTAGAGGATCAGGTATAAGGGGAGGATCAGGTATAAGGGAGGAGGATCAGGTATAAGGTAAGAGGATCAGGTATAAGGAGGAGGATCAGGTATAAGTAGAGGATCAGGTATAAGGGAGGAGGATCAGGTATAGGGGGAGGATCAGGTATAAGGTAAGAGGATCAGGTATAAGGTAAGAGGATCAGATTATAAGGGAGGGAGGATCAAATTATAAGGGAGGAGGATCAGGTATAAGGGAGAGGATCAGGTGTAGGGAGGAGGATCAGGTATAAGGGAGGAGGATCAGGTATATAAGGGAGGAGGATCAGGTATAAGGGAGGAGGATCAGGTATAAGGAGGAGGGATCAGGTATAAGGGAGGAGGATCAGGTATAAGGGAGGATCAGGTATAAGGGAGGAGGATCAGGTATAAGGATAGAGGATCAGGTATAGGGGAGGAATCAGGTATAAGGGAGGAGGATCAGGTATAAGGGAGGAGGATCAGGTATTATAAGGAGGAGGATCAGGTATAAGGAGGATCAGGTATAAGGAGGAGGATCAGGTATAAGGGAGGAGGATCATTATAAGGTAAGAGGATCAGGTATAAGGGAGGAGGGGATCAGGTATAAGGTAAGAGGATCAGGTATAAGGAGGAGGATCAGGTATAAGGGAGGAGGATCAGGTATAAGGAGGAGGATCAGGTATAAGGGAGGAGGATCAGGTATAAGGGGAGGAGGATCAGGTATAAGGGAGGAGGATCAGGTATAAGGGAGGAGGATCGGTATAAGGTAGAGGATCAGGTATAAGGAGGAGGATCAGGTATAGGTAAGAGGATCAGGTATAAGGGAGGAGGATCAGGTATAAGGGAGGAGGATCAGGTGTTATAAGGGAGGAGGATCAGGTATAAGGGAGGAGGATCAGGTATAAGGGAGGAGGATCAGGTATAAGGGAGGAGGATCAGGTATAAGGGAGGAGGATCAGGTGTTGAGAAGCGTGTTGTTGTGGTCAATGAGACACGTGATGACTCTGCCTAACCCCTCTCTCCCTTCCTTCCTTCCTTCCTTCATACCATTTCTCTTCCTTCCCTCCATCATCAATCCTCTCCCCTCCTTACCCTCAACCTCCTCTCCCTTCCTTCTTTCCTTCCGTCAGAGCCTCAGGACTCAGATTCCCCAAGGTCATCGACCAGAGCCTAACCCAACCTTACCAGAGCCTGACAGCCTAACCCTAGCAGAAGCCTGACCTAACCTAACCTGACCTGACCTGACCTGACCTAACCTAACTTAGCCAGTTTGAGTTCATAAACACGATAAACTAAGGCATTCTCTGGTGGTAGTAGTAGTGATAGTAGTAGTTCTTGTAGTAGTGGTAGTATGATGATGATGTGATGATGATAATAATAAAAATAATAAATAATAATAATAATAATAATAATAATAATAATAATAATAATAATAATAATAATAATAATACAGGTAATAATAATAAAATAATAATAATAAAAAAAATAATAATAATAAAATAAAATAATAATAAAATAATAATAATAATAATAATAATAATAATAATAATAATAAAATAATAATAATAATAATATTAATAATAATAATAATAATAATAATAATAATAATCTACTGAGTTAAGACAATACATTATTTCATAAACTCTACGAATGTACACACACACACACACACACACACACACACACACACACACACACACACACACACACACACACACACACACACACACACACACACACACAACAAATTTAACAGTAAAACAGGGGGATTTTTTTGTAATTAACATTACAGAGAATAAACAGGTGATATAGGTTTTAATTAGGACAGGTAAAGAAATGAGCAGCGAACTATGTTCAAGTAGTAGTAAGCGGTTACCCCTTGGGTACACTATCATCTACACTATATTCACTACACTATCATCTACACTATATCCACTACACTATCATCTACACTATATCCACTATACTCATCATCTACACTATATCCACTACACTATATCCACTACACCAATACTTCCATGATTTGAGTACCAACACTACACTAGAAACATCTTAAGCACTATATCCACTACACTATCATCTACACTATATCCACTACACTATCATTCACACTATATTCACTACACTATCATCTACACTATATCCACTGCTACACTATCATTCACACTATATCCACTACACTAAAATTCACACTCATATCCATAATTACACTATCATCTACACTATATCCACTACACTATCATCTACACTATATCCACTAAATCTGTTATCTACACTATTATCTACACTGTATCCACTACACCATCATCTACACTATATCCACTACACTACAATCTACACCTCATATCCACTACACCATCTACACTATCCACTCACACTATCATCTACAATTATATCCACTACACTAACATCAACATCTATATCCACTACAAGTATCATCTACACTATATCCACCACAGTATCATCTACAATTATATCCACTACACTATCAATATCTACACTATATTCACTTGCTGACCATCATCTACACTATATCCACTACACTATCATCTACACTATATCCACTACACTATCATCTCCAATTATATCCACTAGCACTACTGGCCCAGCACTTTTTATATCATCCACTGGTACCATCATCTACACTATATCTGACGCCACACTATTGTCACATATCACATCTGACTGCATCACTATCTGCATTATATCCACTACACTATCACTCTACACTATATTCACTACACTATCATCTACACTTATCCACTACACTATCATTCACTATATCCACTCCACTTATCTACACACTACTGCATACTATCTACTACACTATGATTCATTACAAAGCTCTTTCACTATATGTTGAGGGCACTTATATTGGACACTTTTTAAAAACTCTCGATATTTTAATTTTGATGAGGTAAAGTGTTAGGAAAGCTTAAAATAGTAAAATGGGCAATGGTGAGGTGAAATTGTCCGCGAGTACTATCCCGGGCTGGAGCGAAAAAGGATACTGACCTTCAGAGAGGTCCTGGCCTGTGCTACCAAGAGAGCCGTGAGGGCGTTGCTGCACTATGACTACCGCCCATGATTACCTAAACTTCACTTCAAACCCCGGATAGGTGTTTTTTCTGTCACGGCATTTTACCATAACCTTGGGGCCCCAGGGTTCCATTCCCAAAAGATATGGCCACTCACGCAACAGCTCTTTGAAGGAGGCGAAGACGGCGAATTCAGCTATTTCGATAGTGAAATGCCGGTATCCTCCCCACATGTCAGAGAGAGGCAGTGGACAGAATTGAAAGCTGCCATCCTTTCACTACACTCCAGCTGCAAACCCAGTATGCGGAGTCAATTCATGCATGTTTTACTCCTGGCATTCATGTCATACGCCGCCGACCGCACAAAAAGTACTTCCGCTTACGGCAGATTATTCATAACTTATGGCGGGGACCACAGTCGGATGAGAAGGCGTTCAGTCTGCCCAAGTTATAAAGGCTGGACTGCTTCCAATTATAGACTGTTCCTTTAGGTTGTCCATATATGAACATTCACCACAACAAAAGCTTCTCTCTACCCTAAAAACGCCCACTATCACCTGCTCAAAGGAAAGAAACCGCCTCAAGACTGTCTGGAGTGACTACCTAAGCCCGCACCGACAAATCACGACAATTTTTTTTAGGAAGCTCTGTAAACAAAAAAGAGGGGAGGAGAGATCAGGTTAACTATGGTAGATGGGTACAAAGGTCTCCTTTTCTGTATTCTGTAACACCATCTTCACCATTGTATTAACCCACTGCTTTATTAACGACTTCAATACTTACACAAAACACCGTCAGTAAATTCTTCTATTTTTTTTTTAGAAAATTCTTATATGTAAAATAAATGTTAAAGATCAATAAATGCTTAAACTTACCTGAAGATTGTTTTAAATTAAATATAGCTTATCTAACTCATTATGGAGGAACTTAACGTACGTATGTTAGTCATCTATATATATTTACTAAAAGATAAGATGCTTATTAACGTAAAATCTCTAATAGTAAAAATAAATACAAAAGATGAGAGTGACCACAGGGACACTCTCCTTGGCCTCCAACTTTGTCTTCTTCTCCTTCTTCAATTTCCTAAGCAAACAAAACATAAGTTGCTCAGCTAGCTCCATTGCTAGGCTGTCGTCACCCCTTCCTGGAACAATGGCTACTGTAAAAAATACAATTACATTTATCTATATATAAAACAAGAAGTATGTCTGTGTTTATTTGTTTGTGTGTCCGCACGAGAATCTCCTAAACTATTTTACCGATCTGAAGATGGATGGTGTTATATGTAGTGATGATGGTGGTGTTATATGTAGGTGATGATGGAGTAAAATATATGTAGTGATGATGGATGGTGTTATATGTAGTATGATGGATAAAGTTATATGTAGTGATGATGGATATAATATATGTAGTGATGATGGATGGTGCTATATGTAGTGATGATGGGTGGTGTTATATGGTGATGATGGAGGTGTTATATGTAGTGATGATGATGGTGTTATATGTAGTGATGATGGGTGGTGTTATATGGTGTTGATGGATGGTGTTATATGTCGATGATGGATGGTGTTATATGTAGTGATGATGGATGGTGTTATAGAAGATTGATGATGTTTATATATGTAGTGATGATGGGTGGTGTTATATGTAGTGATGATGGATGGTGTTATATGTAGCATGATGGATGGTGTTTATATGGTGATGATGGGTGTTATATGTAGATGATGGATGTTGTTATATGTAGTGATGATGGATGGTGTTATATGAAAAGATATAGAAAAGGTAGTATAGATGATGGTGTTATATGTAGTGATGATGATGGTGTTATATGTAGGATGATGGATGATGTTATATGTAGTGATGATGGATGGTGTTATATGTAGTGATGATGGGTGGTGTTATATGTAGTGATGATGGGTGGTATATGTAGTGATGATGGATGTTGTTATATGTGTAGATGATGGGTGGTGTTATATGTAGTGATGATGAGTAAAAGGAGGCAAGAGTGATGATTAGACAATAAAATAATAAGTTTAATGCCAAAAATAGATTTTGTTGTACTGTTGTAGTGGAAAAACATGGTGAACCATACACCGTTAATGAACTATTGATGGAAGAAGTTTTGGGGACTGAACAGTGAGACAATGTGGAGCTCCCGGAGGGTATTGTAACCTCAGCTTACCTGGTTGAGTCCAGATACTGTCTCTACTTTCTCTCAATTTTTTTTCCCTAATCTCTTGCCACCTCCCTACCCAGCATTACAATCAATAGCCCTCTGCCTAATCCACGACGCCAGGTCAAGTGGAGAGCAGGGAAGGAGGGAGAAGGTGGAAGGAGGCAGATGTGTGGAAGGGAGGCAGTATGAGAGTATGTGTGGAAGGGAGGCAGTATGTGAAGGAGGGAGGCATGTGGGAAGGAGGACAATATACAATAAAATTCCTTAATTAATACTGAGCTGACAACCACTAAATTTCATTAATAAACTCCAATGAATCTTGTCATTATTTTTTTCACTTTTATCATAATTTACTTATTGTCTTTATTATTACCTATATTTTATTTATTTTCTTCATTTTTCACTTCAGTTTGTCACTTTTTTCTTACGTATAGATAAATAATTTTAGGCCCCTTTAATATATGTTAATGTGTTGAAATTGTTTATGAATTGGTTCGAAAATATGTGCAAAATGTGAGTAAATTTGAGATAATAAATACGTAAAAAAATATGTGCTAGAATTTTTTAAAACATGTAAAAATATGTGGAAAATATAGGAAAAAAAATCTGTTAAAATACGTGTAAAAATCGGAGGTGGTATAGTGTCCAGAGACGGGTTGCTAGACAGCATTTTCCCTAAGTTTATTTCCTTGAGAGAAAAGTTCATTAAGTATCGAACTTGATTTTGTCGTGAGAAAAGGCAGCGTTTCA
>NW_024756617.1:0-17047 GCF_018991925.1 Homarus americanus | reverse complement strand
AGAGGGAGCTGCATTATGCTGTCATGCTGGGGGAGGGAGGGAGGGAGAGGGAGCTGCATTATGCTGTCATGCTGGGAAGGTAGGGAGAGGGAGCTGCATTATGCTGTCATGCTGGGGAGGGAGGGAGAGGGAGCTGCATTATGTTGACATGCTGGGGAGGGAGGGAGAGGGAGCTGCATAATGTTGTCATGCTGGGTAGGGAGTGAGAGGGAGCTGCATTATCCTGTCATGCTGGGGAGAGAGGGAGAGGGAGTTGCATTACGTTGTCATGCTGGGGAGGGAGGTAGAGGGAGCTGCATTATGCTGTCATGTCGGGGAGGGAGGGAGAGGAGGTCGCATTATGCTGCATGCTGCATTAATATGATGCAGCATAATTCCAGCAGTCTCACTACAGCTTTGTATGTTTACTGTATGTTTACAGTCGAATGAAAACCTGAGAGACTACAAAATATAACTCCTTTCATTATCATTGTCACGGACACGGACACAAGAATTTAATGGATCTAAGTAACGAAAATATGGAATAATTTAAGTTGTTGTCAAAGACTTTCATATGATTATTGTTTATAACTGAAGGTCTTGGAACTATTTTATCACAACAAAGAAATATAATGCAGTAAAACATGGACAGTGACGAAGTACAATAAAGAACAAACACAAACTGTGACATAGAGAACATCCAAGATACAGGAAGACAAACAATAGTAAAATGAAAAGGACAGTCATGAGGACACTGAAGGTGAAACTAACAAAAGATACCTGGAGGAGTTGTTATAAATATTGATTTATGTTTTTAACTTTTTGTACTTTTTTGAAGATTTTGTTTTCTCCATAATACAAAAATATCGGTTAATATTCGTTTTTATTCCAATAGGTATTTGGCATTTTTTTACCATTATCACTAGGATTTTTTTCAGGTTAGGTCAGGTGAGGTCAGGTAAGGTAGGTTAAAGAATACCAAAATACAAAAAAAAAAAAATATCTACCAATTGGGAAAATTGGGATGAAAAATTTGTTTTACCCAATTTTCTCCAAGAGGTGTAAGATGATCTTGCAGCTTCATACAAATTCACTAAACAACAATAATAATCCAAGAGTTAGTAAGGCATCACCTAGTCATGTTAAGCCCACCTGAAGAAGATAAACATGTTGGTAATGTTTGTATCGTGACTGAACCACCTCACACAGCAGCCCTGAGGCTTTAGGCCACTGACTTAAGTGCTTACATTATACAAAATAACGCTCTGTAATGGCCGATGATGCTGTTTTGGTTGTCTAATTGTAGTTTCCAACACGGTAATTACAGCAGGTATCTTTTTATTATCCTGCCATTAAAATAATTAAGTGAATTTATAGACTTACATAACATCATGAAAGTATAAACCGATGAATTAAAATTAAATAATTATCTTATAAAACAACTAATCTATTTAATTTTCCTTTGAGAGTTAAAGGGATAAAATACACACTAACTGGAGTCTAACTAACCTGGTGTGACTCCTCTCCGCCCCACCCAACACATAATCATCCACTCCAGGTAACCTTACACCGCCTAATGGAGCTAAACCTAATAGAATCACACCGAACTTATCCAAATAAACTTTTCAGTGGGTAACCTTGACTCTACCACACCTTGGCTTTAGACGCTAGTATAAGTCTGGCTGGAGGGACCGTAGTCATTATAAGGGAAGCATTTTAATAATAGCCATTACCTGCCTCCCGTTAACACTAATGAAATGTTCCTAAAATTAAACAAACTACAATTAAATCCAAATCCTTTTGAATATTTACATAATTTACTGGAGTGTTTCATTATGTTAGTGTGGGGGCGTTTGTTGTGGCCGGGACTCCTCTTCAGATAATATAAATACAGATAATGTTGTTTTAATAAGTAATCTCTTAATGAAAATGTAGAGAAAATTGGTCAACAAATCTTAACAGTTATCCTGATTTCTTAATGAACAATAGAGGAATAAGAAGAGGAGGAGGAGGGAAAGAAAAGAAAGCATAAAGAAAACAATATAACAAAGATGAACAACAGAGAAAAAATGAAGAGTAAGATGAAAGAAACTTTGACTGATCAAAAAGACGTATAACAATCTGATTAAAACTAATCACTATATTAGATCAGATCAGATCAGATCAAGGTTAGGTTAGTTTTGGTTAGATAAGGTCAGGTTAGGCTAGGCTAGGCTAGGCTAGGCTAGGCTAGACTTGTTTTACAAAGGTTAGGTTAGGTTAGGTTAGGTCAGGTTAGACTAGGCTAGCCTAGGCCAAGGTGGGTGGAGCTTTGCTGACGTCAGCAGGCAGACTTCCTCGCCTACCTCTCACCTCTTATAAACAGAACATTTTATGGTTCTATATACTGTACTTTGTTATCTCAGTATCTCACATAGAAAATAATACTAATAGAGAGTTTAATCTTGCATATAACTTTAGCTAAGGACACCAGTCAGTGTGGTGGGTGATACACAGAAGGAAAGGTAAAAAGAAAAACAATGTATTTCAGTTATAGTCTTGTATTTAAATAACTGCAGCTTAAGATAGGGTAATGATGACTATATATACAGTTGCCTACAGGAGTTCTTTTCCTCCCTGTTTGTCCATTATACTAATAATGTAGACATGAGGTGACAGGAGTTATGACTTCATATGATAAGTGTTACAGCCACTGACAACAGATTATCAGATTATGGGTGGTGGGGGGGTGGGGGGGGGCAGTTAGAGCAGGTGATCACAGGTGCTGCCTTTGCCTCCAGGTGTGAGTGATGTGACAGGAATTATGACCTCACAAGACAAGTGTTACCTTCACTGACACTTGTTTCATCAAAAGATTAAACACGTAGACGTTTACAGTCATCCATAGACTCATATTTATGGTACAACAGTTGCAGAAGTGCATGCAACACACCTGGTTCCACATTGAGCTGAGAATCCAACGATGCAGTGTACTGATAGATGGGAAACGAAATTGACTTCTATCAGGCAAGTAGTGATAAGCTTTCGGGCTTAAGCTGCGAAAGGTCAGTACTCGACTGATATCCTCCTCAGACCAGTATATTACAGGGACACCAGTTGAGAACAAAATCACTTGGGAAGAGAAAAAAAACTACTAAAAACATCATTAGTCGCAGCAGTAGCCTTGATAAAAGTATTTTCTCTTTGGTCTTGCAAATAAATCCTCTCCTTCTCCCATCCTTTTTTTTTCTCAGTGAGAGGAACATCTCTCTCCCTCCTTACATCATCCAGTTCACGTTGTAAATCCACAGTGATCAGAACTGGTCTCTCTTCCTCTGACTTGTCTGCTACTATTAATGTTCCTATGTCCAATAGGGCACAGAGAGACAGAGAGAGAGAGAGAGAGAGAATTGTAACTATGTACAATTGCCTACAGGATAACCTTTCCTCCCTGTTGTGCTCATTATATTAATAATGTAGACATTAGGTGAGGTTCTTAGATTAGACTTTTTGTGCAAGAGATAGGAAACGTAGGACTTAGGTGTGTTCTCCTGTGGCTGGGATAGGGCATGTAGCTGAGAGGATAGATAGAGTCTTGTCAGGGGAAGTACCAATCCGGTAGTGTGTCTTAGAGTAGGAGGCAACGACATAGGAAAGGTTAGGAGTGAGGAACTTTTCAGCAGGTATAGGGAGGCATTAGGGAAGATTAGTGATAGGGTAGGGAATAGGGTGTGTCAATTTTGTCAACATGTTAAAAATCAAATTTGTTAGTCAAAATATTGTGCCTCTTTATGTCTAAACTTGAGATTAGCAAACAAAAATGAATTTAAATAACCCTCACCTACATCAATTATACCTTAAAGTTTCAAATATCAGTATTTCAACAAATTAATGAGACTTGATTAGAATTATTCACTTGATATTAACTAATCTCATGTAAGCATATGGATTATGGAGTATTTTATGGTTCTATAGCTTGTGTACAATATGCATGTCAGAACATGAACATGAACAGGCTCTCCGTGTGGGACAGTTTAATTTTGTTTTGACTTGTACCAAGCGTGAGGATAAGGCGCCCGGCTCACTCTCCTTCTAGATATCATAGACGGTGGTTTGCTCTCATTGCACTTGCACCTACTCTACCAGACGAATTCTACATTTTAATTATTGTAAGTAGGGCATATTGATTGTCGCAGTTACTTATATCATTGTATAAAACATTATGTTCTAAGAAATTATTATGTTATTTCTGTTACAGCATTTTTGATAAACAAATTGATATTTTTTGAAACAACAATTGAATTATGAAACATTGAAATATTTTTCTATTTGTCAGATAGTGTGAAGATGTCAAAATTGAAGACAAGAAGTCAGTTGTCAACCCACTTGAGCCTGCTAGTTGGTAAAGGGAAGGAGCTTCCTGTATCAGAACTTCCAACAGTGAGAGACATGCTAAGATTAGGGTTACTCCTTCGAGAAAAAAATGCAAAGGACAGAAGGAACTATACAGATAAAGAACTCATAAATGACATGATAGTCCCTCTTCTGCATCAATGGACAAAAGCTAATGCACTATTCAAACCACCTGTGATTAATCAGTGTCGAACTATTGAGCTAAAACTAACGAAATTATGGCACAAAGCAGTTGAAACATCACTTGGTAAAGGAAACTTGGCCAGGAAAAATGAATTTCTGCACACACTTGATACTCTGTTTGACATTTTGACCTGCAAGTGCTCCATACAATTATGTTCTGAATCCAACTGTTCTCACTCAGGTAAGAGAGAAAATAATTCCCACATTGATTGTGGTTGTCCTCGTGAAAAGAAGATCCCTGTTTTAGAGCTTGAATTTATAAAGGCACAGAGGACAAAGGCAGAAGGCCAAGGAAGTATGCAAATGGGTTCAATAGATTATTCAGAAACAAAGAAGCAGATTGCTAATGCCAAGAAGAGAGAACAAATCCGAGAGAGGGAACAAAAGAAGAAAATGAAGAGTGAAGAAGCCATCCAAAGAGAGGAAGAGCTGTGTCAAGATGTTTATCACTTCTTTGATAGTTCTTCTGATGAACAGGAAGCAACATCAGATGATAGTTCCAAAGAGCCATCTGAACCTTTACCAAAGAAAATGAAATACAACACAAGAAATATTTCAAACATTGCTTTAGCTAGTATTCGCCACCATGCTGGACTTCGTGAGGCTGCAGAAATTGCAACTGCCGCTTGGATAGATGCAGGCCTCATCAGCCGAGAGGATGTATCTTTGGTGATAGATCATAATAAAATTAGAAGAGCACAAGAAAAAATAATGAAGGAAATATCTGATCAGCATGAAAAAGATTTAAGCGAGGGAGGGCTCTCCTGTCTTTTGTTTGATGGAAGAATAGATGACACAAAAGTTTTGCTAGAAGTAGAGGGAGTGAACAGAAAGTTTCCAGGTCTCATCAAAGAAGAACACTACTCTGTCTGTTCTGAGCCTGGTGGTCGGTTTTTGTTTCACTTTGCTCCCGAAACTGAAGTAGAAGGGAAGAAACATGCAGAGGTCATTGCTGATCATATTTTATGTTGGGTTCAGGAGAGAGGACTTGGCAGTTCACTGCAGGCTGTTGGTGGAGATTCAACTGCAGTGAACACCGGATGGCAGGGGGGTGTAATGACGCATTTAGAGAAAAAACTAGGAAGAAGACTTGTTTGGATTGTATGTGATTTACATACAGGCGAGCTACCTCTTCGTCATCTCATCCAGGAACTTGATGGTCCTACAAAGAGCAACAACAAGTGGTCAGGTCCCCTTGGCATCATGCTGGATGAAGCAACACAACTAGAAATAAATACAACCTTTCCAAAGGTCGAAGTTGGCCCTCCCCTTCCGGCGTTGTCTGAAGGAGTCATCAAAGATCTCAGCACAGATCAATCCTATGCTTATCGTATTGCCCAAGCAATAAGATCAGGAGAAGTGCCTCAGTCATTGGCTCTCTTGGAGATTGGACCTGTCAGTCACAGCCGTTGGTTAACTACAACTCTTCGTTTCTGCAGGATTTGGATTTCCAAACACGAATTGAAGGGCAAAGTGCTGAAGAATTTGAGGTTAATTGTTGAATTTATTATTGGAGTTTATCTTCCCCAGTGGTTTAGTGTGAAACTTAATCCTATGTGGGTGGATGGGCCCAATCACCTTTTGTTTCAATTGCAGCTAGTAAGAACACAGAGGAAGGTAGTGAGGGACATCGTGTTACCTGTGGCAAGAAGGTCCGCTTGGTATGCTCGATCAGAAGCAGTTTTGCAAGCAATGCTTTGCAGTCAATGTACCAATCTCCGAACCGAGGCTGTAGAAGTCATTCTAAAGATTAGAGGAACGCTAATAGATGACGACCAGTTGGGAGACTGTTCGTTTCATTCAAGAAAAGTTCCCCCAATAAACGTCAATGCCACCAAATTGTCAGAATTGGTTGACTTGAGTTTGGAAGTCTTAGAGCCACCATTGACAACAAGTCTAACTAGCCAAGAATTGAGAAACCTTAAAGAGACTCCAATGCAGGTGCCGAAGTGGCCTTCCCACACTCAAAGTGTGGAGAGATGTGTGAAAATGGTCACAGAAGCAGCGGGCCATGTTTACAGCCACGAGAGGCGAGAAGGTTACATCAAAGCACAAATAGCAAGCAGACTACTGATGACAAGAAACCAAAGCAAAGAGAGTATGAAGGCATTGGTTACTTTCAAATAGACTACGGATAATAAAATATAATAATTTGAAACTTGAAACAGTAACATGTGTGCAAACGCTGGTTATGTTATAAATTCACATATATGTACATTTAAAAATCCATTTGATGTAGGTAGGACTTATTATAAAAAGAAATTTATGCCAGAATATTGTTTTGCATGCTTAAAGACTACAATAAATTGCTACCAAATTACTCGATTTTCAATTTAGCCAGTTCACCCCCTAAATTGACACACCCTAGTAGGGAACCCAATAGTATGTGGTGTCTCGTCTAGAAGAGGAGTTGGCGGTGAAAGGCTGTCCAAGGCAATTGCTATAAATTGCCGACTGGAATAAAAAAAACATTGTGTAAGCAATGGTTGGGCGTTCATTGATAACTGGCGACGATTCTACGGCAACGACTACCTGTACAGTCGTGACGGGGTACACTTGTCTGGAGCGTGAAATTGTCACTCCGAAGGGGAAGTTTCGCCAGTAGATAGAGGGGAGTATAATTGGTTACTCAGAACAAGGGGTAAAACAGGACCAGGGAAGGGTAGGTTTAAATGTGTACTATACAAACAGTAGGAGCATTAGAAATAAAATAGACTTGCTGAGAGCGGTTGTATGTACTGAGAATGTAGACGTCATAGTAGCCACCTAAACCTGGATGAATCTGGCGAGCAAGAACTTTTTATCTGAGTAACACAAAGAAGGGTACAACCTTTTTCACAAGGACAGGGAAGGTAGGAAGGGGGGAGGAGTTGCACTCTTCATCAGAGATACATTAAAATGGTGCATTAATAATACAATAAAGGGTGAAATAGGAACTGAGTCTGTATGGGTAGAAATGGCAGAAGGAAGCGAAAACTAATTATGGGAGTGATTTACCGGCCCCCAAGTCTTGGGAAAGAAGCAACTCAGCCCATATGGCAGGAAATGAGTAGGGCAGCAATATACAACAACCTATGCATTATGGGGGATTTCAACTTCAGAAATATTGACTGGGACAACATTGTAGGTGACTATGAATCTGAAGACTTCCTAGACGCAGTACAGGACAATTTTTTGAATCAACTAATTACAGAACCTACTAGAGGTGACAATATATTAGACCTAGTATGAACAAATAAAGAAAATATTATCAGAGATATCACAATAGGGGAAGAACTTGCGAACAGTGATCACAGAGAAATCAGGTTTACCCTAAATTTGGAAAGGAAAAATAATGAAAATATGGTCAGAGTCCCAGACTTTCCATCGGCGGATTATGAGGGGTTAAGAAGGTACCTAGGCTTAGTTTAGAGTGTGTTGTATACACAATGTCCCGAGAAAGCAGTCATGATTATAAGAACCAATTTCGTCTTTCACTGCTTTTGAAGGCTATTGACTTAAGGGGAGGGGGGGGTGAGAGGCGTGGCCTAGAATGGCGGACAGGTGTAACGCTTGTCATTAATTAATAAAGAGCTTGTAAGCTGGTAAGATTAATTCGTCGAGGAATACGTCTCCTTTGTGAGTCAGCTTATTCACAACTTGATAACTCGGTTAAGCGAGATGTTTCCAGAAGTTGCTAACCATGTTAACAAGTTTAGCTAAGACGGTGACTATCGTGAAAGACTTTGGCTCCTCCTCGATAAAAAAAGTCAACTTGTTATCTCAGCGTTCATGTAGAGCGGGGAATCATTAGTTTAGGCACAGCCGGTGTTTCGCATAGTGTATGTGTCTTAATATTGGCATAGTTTATGTGAGTATATGTTTGTTAGCATAGCATGTGTGTCTCAGTGTTGACATGCCGAGTATATCTCAGTTTTGGCATAGCGTGTGTAGTGCATTCCAGAGGCAGGCGAAGATTTACACCCTCAACTGACTGGGTTTCGTGTGTATTCCACTACAACAACGAGCATTGCCCAGCGTGCTTGTTCAGTTTACCTTCATCGCTCTTTAATACGTGGGAACAACACAAGAGGCGGTTTTCTGTACAGTCTTACAACACCAGTGACGATCAATCCTGTGTCGTCCAGGGCAGAGTTGGATCCTGACATCAATTATACAGACATTCCACTCCACCAATTCTATTTATCTCATTCCACTCTTAGGTAAGGTGGATCAAAGGGTATAGAAATCTAGAAGGGTGAAATAACATTGGTGGAAAGCTAGAGTGGAAACCGACAGGAAAATACCTCCCCCTCCCCACAAAAATATTTAACACACGGGTAGAAAAATCAACACACATTGTATATATCCTGACTTTACACATGTAGTATACCAAGTGAATCTATAACACCCACGGAGATTCACAACACTTCAAACTAAACTATCTTACAAAGCCTAACGTGTCCTTAATTAGATCAGGTTGGGTATAGTGATTCTATTTCATCAGGTGAGGGTTGGGAAGCCTTGTGTTCTCCCGTTAAAGGACCAGCTTGTTACCTATGCCTGTAAACCTTTTTTTAAAACACAATTATGATTAGATTAGGTTAGGTTAGGTTAGGATAGGTTAAGTTAGATTGGGTGAAGTATGGTTAATCCGTGAATTAAAACAAAATTTTTAATCTTCGTTTCGTTAATCTGACAATTTATTTTCGTGGGAGTATCAACAGCAAGAAGCACCAGGGTTGTATGCAGAGATGGGGGCTACAAGCATAATGAATTAACGAGCTTCAAACACTAAACAACCTTGAATGACAGACCACAAACGACACAATCTCTTCCCCTGATAACACCAATTACTAGAAAAAAAATATACCAGATTAAACTCTTCTTATACACAGGAAGAGCCAAGAGTGTTTAAAGGAAGTTAGTTTGATTTTCTATAATATCAGTAATATCGATTCTAACATTACAAAGTTGTTTATCCGTCAAAGACTTTTTATGCATTTTTATAATTTTATATTTATTCCCCGATATCCTGAGTATGTCCATTCGTGTGTTCGTTTCCGTGTATGATCATGTGTTATTGTGTTCGTGTGTCGTCCGTAGGTTCGTGTGTTCATCTTTCTAGGAAGGAAGTTTAACCCTGACAGCTTGAATAAAGGACCCTGGCCAAACTCTGTACCTGACATGACCCAACCTAACCTAAACACAATTTAAACTAAACTGAACACGACTAAACCATGCTGCTATCTATCTAAATTTTGTCAAGCTCAAATAATCCTTGTCACCACTGTCATACACCCACCAACCCACAGTCATACACCCATCAACCTACAGTCATACACCCATCAACCCACAGTCATACACCCACCAACCCACAGTCATACACCCACCAACCCAGTCATACACCCATCAACAGTCATACACCCACCAACCCACAGTCATACACCCACCAACCCACAGTCATACAGCCACCAACCCACAGTCATACACCCATCAACCCACAGTCATACACCCATCAACCCACAGTCATACACCCACCAACCCACAGTCAAACAGCCACCAACCCACAGTCATACACCCACCAACCCGCAGTCAAACACCCATCAACCCACAGTCATACACCCACCAACCCACAGTCAAAACGCCACCAACCCGCAGTCATACACCCACAACCCACAGTCATACACCCACCAACCCGCAGTCATACACCCATCAACCCACAGTCATACACCCACCAACCCACAGTCATACACCCACCAACCCGCAGTCCAATCCCACAGTCATACTCCCACCAACCCACAGTCATACACCCATCAACCCACCATCAATGAGGCCACCTGACCTACCTCAATTACTCTGCAGTATTCCCAAGGCATCTGACCACCTCTGCTAGCGTATTCGGTACACCTAACATGACATGACCTGACCTGGCCTGGCCTGACCTCCAAGAACGAGAAAATATACCCAAGATCTATTTAAATCTATCCCAGAAATTTAAACCTTCAATATATTTGTTTTTAGTTCATTGGTTATGTCTTTGTTTTGCTCTTGTGTTTACGGTTCTTGTTTATGAATTAAAGAAACGATAAGAGAATCCAGCCCGTCAAACTTCTACTGATAATCACAACTCGAATTATGCAACTGAAGAACAACAACAACAATAAAAAGAACAAGAACAAAAAGAACAGCAGGATATAATTCCTATAGAACCTCATGACTAGTTTATTAATGCCTTAAGAAACACTAACAACAATCCTCAGCCAACACGGACCTACAAAAGATCAACAAGGTGACGACAACAACAGCTCAAACGCTCCAGCTTAACACCTACAAATTTCCGGGAGTTTAGTGTCGCTACATGAAACAAACACGGCGGCGAGTCCTACAGCTTCACACTGTAATGGTCGGCGGAGCAAAGGACGAGACAGCGACGCGTACTCATTGGTGGAGCTTTAATAACAACAGCATGTGGTAACTAGGAGATGTGTGTGTGTTGTGAGGTAGTGAAGGACCACATCTCACGTTTTGTGTTACACGTCAAAGACTGAACAATGTGAAGCAGCGGCCCTCACCCCACACCACGCTGCCTGTAGTAACACCACCGTTAATAAAGGACAAAACGATACAATATGGAGGTGGGGGGTGGCGTGTGGACAAGGCACGAGAGAGCGGCCTTGTTAATATGACGGTCACCAGTCACGGCCAACACCAGGTGGCGGGTGTAGCTCTTCCTGCTGAATAAAAAGCAGGAGCGAGTTTGATGACGCTACACGAACACCGTCCTCAAGGGGGACATCTTGGACTCGAGTGTGAGAGCTAGAGACTCCCAAACAATCAAACACGTCTGGTTAATTCCTTCACTTTTATATAAGAACACATTCGTCTTCAACTAAACACGATTTCTTTTCAACTTCTCCTAAAAAAATTCCTCTTCGACTCCAAGGCTGAAATTCGAGTCCCACTTGAAACGAATAAAATAAAATATATGTGAAGAGAAAATGTAAATAGTGTGTTTGACTGTGTGAGGCTGATGGAAGCAACACTAATTATGCTGTATAATGGGTTGTGTTCAGTAAGGTCAGAGTGATTAGTGGCGCGCGCCATCACCACTTCCCGCCTCCTATACACGCCCCTACACCCACCACGCGCGCGCCATCACCACTTCCCGCCTCCTATACACGCCCCTACACCCACCACGCCTCCCTCTTGCCCAACTCAACACGCCCACTTAGCTACCCCTACACGCCCCTTACCCTCCACCCACCATACACCACGCCCCTTGCTGCCTACCCCTTACGCGCCCCCACCCCTCCACACCACGCCCACCCACTCATCGTACACTAATAAGGTGATAAGATTACCTCATCATGACACTGGTGTGAATCAGCATCAGGAACTCACCTTCCTCTGCATCAAGGTGCCCACCCTCACCCACCCTACCTGGCAGCCACTCACCTGCGTATTATACCACCTGACACGGGAAATCACACACACACGGGATGACACGGTAGAACACAGTGCTTGTAAGGTAAATAGAAGCCAGTCTTAATGGGTCCCAACCTTAAACTATTAGGACTGAGGCCCATTATTATTGAGAGCCGTCAGGATTGGGACTCATTAAGACTGAGGTCTATTAAGACTGGAACCATTAGGCCTGTGGTATCTTTGGACTGAGGCTCATTAGGACTGAGAACCATTGGAAATGTGACCAATTAGAATTGGGGCCCATTAAAACTGGGACCCAATAGGACTGGGGCCCATTAGGACTAGGGCCCATTAGGACAGGGGTTCATTTGATAAGATGCCCACCTAGTAAAAGTGTAAAAGAGGGCATGCAAGATTATTCTCTCCCCTTCCTACTCCACATATCAAGAAGCGCTCAACACACTGACCCTTTCGACTCTCACTGACCATCACCACGACCACATCTGCAAATTTGCTAAGAAGCTTCTACACCATCCTCGACACCGGCTCCTACTACCACCTGAGATCCCTAGCCCGAGAATTGCTGTTTAACACCACAACCGCATCCAGCCCATAAGTGCACGAACTGATCGCTATAAGAACAGCCCAGTCCCAACCATTGTAAAAATTATCAATAACTTGTAATAAACCAGTGTATTCACTCCCAGTAAATACTACTTCTTGCACTGTCACTATGTTGAAATGCACTGTAGTTTGAGCTTTTCCCCATCTAGTTATTATATATCTTATTTGTATCACTTATGTTACTTGTATATTATTTGTAATTCGAAACCCATTCCCCAAATATGTAACTGCATATTTTCAGCCTTCTGGATGCCAAGCTCTTTCAATAAACCGTTAATTATTATTATTATTATTATTATTATTATTATTATTATTATTATTATTATTATTATTATTATTATTATTATTACACTTAATTTTACCAGTTGAATCACAGGTGATGGCCGTCAGCCACGGTAGTTGAACACCAACTCAAAACAAGGGTTCGACTCCCTAATGAGAAAAATGTCCAATAAACAACATTTCAGGTCGAGTTGTTTACATATTGAATGGGGGACGGCCATCTTGTTTCCCTTTTTCACCGGGGATTCTGCCGGCCAGTGTCACGACATGGCCGCCGGAGCCCATATAGCCCCTTTGTTACTACTGCTGCCGGATACACCTGTGTTGTAACCATAGGTGTATCTGGCACCTATACACACCTGCCTCGAAGTCAGGTGTAACCACCACCTGTACACACCTGTACATCACACACCACAACACCTTCCACACTCCCAACCAAACTTAAAGCAATTATTATATATCTATAGTGTAACTAACTACACATTACAATACACTGAAATAATAAAACAAAAATATATTCAGAATCTAAGAGAAGCATAGGAGAATAATCCTTAAATACAAACTCTATAAAACTTAATCTTGGTTACACCGCATTTTTTTCAGTAAGACAATATATATAATTACATTGGGCAGTCCATTACCACAAATTACACTGATAAACGGTACGTAATGGATGCTGAATTACAAGTCTCATAACTAAGTCTGGCTAAAACAGTGGTAGACATTGTTTAGACATAAGCCAGTTGATTGCTGAGGTGAACATTAAACTAGTATGATAAAAATAGCAACCAATGATTTGAAGATTAATTAATGCAAATGTGAAATACCTAAGAGAATAACAAATAAATGAAATACACCAACGCGATAAATAAATAAGAATGAATGGAAAATTATTGAACAATAAAATGAAAATAAGAAAACGAATAAACAGTAAAATGAAAATAAGTAAGAATAAAAAAAAGAATATCAATTACTACAATAAAACTAAATAAAACAAAATAAACAGAAAAGAATAAGAAACACAATAAATAAATAACACAGCAACACAAACAACATCATTTACTGTGTTACTTCACATCAACGTGTCCAACATTTGTCTTGACTCCATTTTCGTGAATGTAACACACATCCCGGTAAAAAAAAAACACCAACGACAACAATAAATAAATAAACATTAAAAATAAATTCAATATATTTTCCCTAAGAATTTTTTTACTACGAAGTCAGGGCAAAAAGTTTGTATACGAATCTTCCTCAACATAATGCGGTGAAGCAGTTCTTTCACCACAGTTATACTCGTAGGTTATACTGTAGAGATCCCCGTGTTCAGAATACAGAGCCACTTATTGACGGTACAGTTACAGCCATTTATTGACGGTACAGTTACAGCCACTTATTGACGGTGCAGTTACAGCCACTTATTGACAGTACAGTTACAGTCCAAACTTCTTGTACACTTGGGGGCGGTTGACAACATGTGAACGCTGCTTGCATTATAAATTGTCAGAATAAAAAACTAAAAAAAAAAAATCCGATACTAAGAAAAACTGAGTAAATTAATGTTAAAATATCAATCTACCTTACCTACATCACCTCCTTAAGTAGATGGTATATTATCCAGCATGTCCAGGGAATACCCGAGGCACCGACTCTATTCAGAGATAGTGAAGAAAACAAATTAAGTGAGATAGTAGTGACTAGTAACGATGTTAGTAAGCAAATAGACAAACTAAAGCCTAATAAGTCACCTGGTCCCGATGAGATATTTGCCAGAGTATTAAAGGAATGTAAGGAAGAGCTTAGTATACCCTTAGCAAAGTTGTTTAACATGTCCTTAAAAACAGGTGTAGTACCAGAATCCTGGAGGATAGCGAATGTAATACCGATTTTCAAGAAGGGGGATAGATCACTATCCTCTAACTACCGCCCAATCAGTCTAACATCAATAGTAGGCAAATTACTGGAAGCAATCATTTCAAACTCTATTCGAAATCACCTGGAGAAGCACCGATTGATCAATGATTCCCAGCATGGCTTCACAAGCGGACGTTCTTGCCTAACTAATCTATTAACGAGGGGCACAGTTATGATGTGGTTTATCTCGACTTTAGCAATGCCTTCGACAGAGTCCCCCACGAAAGACTAATTAGAAAGGTAGAAGCTCATGGCATCAAAGGTGACATCCTTAAATGGATTAGGGCGTGGTTACAGGACAGGAAACAGAGAGTGAGCATTAACGGCACTAAGTCCCATTGGAGCAACGTCACAAGTGGAGTTCCCCAAGGCTCAGTACTTGGACCACTATTATTTATTATATACATAAACGACATAGATATCGGCATTGACAGCAACATAAGTAAATTTGCTGATGACACTAAAATAGGACGTGTTATCAAATCTGACGAGGACTCGGCAAAACTACAGGAAGATCTAAACAAATTTTTCGAATGGTCTGTAAAATAGCAGATGAAATTCAACGTCTACAAATGTAAAGTACTCAGTATAGGAGATGTAAACAGGGAAACCAGATACCAGATGAACAACGATGCCATAGAGAAATCCGACTGCGAGAGAGATTTAGGAGTAATGATAAGTAGGAACCTTAAGCCAAGTAAACAATGTGTTTTTGCTCGTAACAAAGCTAATAAAGTACTTGGGTTCATACAAAGGAGTGTTAGTTACAAGACTAGCGAGGCCATCCTAAAACTGTATCTTGCTCTTGTGAGACCACACCTGGATTACGCAGTTCAGTTCTGGTCACCGTATTACAGAATGGATATAGAATCCTTGGAAAGAATTCAGAGGAGAATGACAAGACTAATCCCGGGCATTAGGAACCTTGAGTATAGAGACAGGTTAAAGCTTCTTAATTTGCACTCCCTTGAGAGACGTAGAGCGAGGGCGACCTGACAGAGGTGTATAAGTGGAAGGCAGGGCTAAACAAAGGTGACATTACAAAGGTACTCAAACTATCCAACCAGGAGCGAACTCGTAACAATGGTTTTAAATTAGACAAATTTAGATTTAGGCGTGAAATAGGTAAACACTGGTTTGAAAACAGAGTAGTGGATGAATGAAACAAGTTACCAAATATCATCATTAACTCGAATACCCTGAATTGCTTCAAACATAGGTTGGATGCTCATATGAGCAATAGGCCCGCTGCAGTTTCCTCCATTCTTATGTTCTTATGTTCTTATGTATTGTCTAAAATAATACAGTATAATTGGTTATTTTACTTCAATTATGACCTTGTGTGATAATAGGACATAGTACCATAATAAACCATTTCTCGAACTGTTAAATAACTCAACAAAAATAATAATAATCCATTCTAAACAACGGATTATCAGACGTAGATGTCATAATTCAGCTCATCATAATTATCCATACACTCTCGTGTATAAATTCCACCGTCAAAATTTGTATTGTCGGAAAAAGTTTTACTGTCTGAATGTCTGTCTTATTCTACAAAAACTCTCCGTTAGTATCCGTCTATTTCCTCTGTTACCTCATCACTTAAGAGTATTACAAATATTACCACTGACTGTAACACCTGATGTGCAATGTGCATACTCATATTTATAATCCTGTGTATTTTGTAACTGAAAGAAAATACAGGTACAGGAATATTTAGTTACTCTTGCGGTATACAAAATCATACATCTATCTATCTATCTATCTATCTACTGTATCTATCTATCTATCTATCTATCTACTGTATTTATCTATTTATATCAATTTTATTAACTCACCTGTACCATTAATCATCAGTATATTTATCTTAATCTTCTTCCCATTTTGATTTATTCCTCTTAACAATGTATGTATCTACACCCACAAACATACCTACTATCCACTCCCAAACACCCACAAACAAACCTACTATCCACTCCCTACACCCACAAACATACCTACTATCCACGCCCTACACCCACAAACATACCTACTATCCACTCCCAAACACCCACAAACAAACCTACTATCCACTCCCTACACCCACAAACATACCTACTATCCACGCCCTACACCCACAAACATGCCTACTATCCACGCTCTACACCCACAAACATACCTACTATCCACGCTCTACACCCACAAACACACCTACTATCCACGCCCCACACCCACAAACAAACCTACTATCCACGCCCCACACCCACAAACAAACCTACTATCC
>NW_024756616.1:0-22500 GCF_018991925.1 Homarus americanus | reverse complement strand
CTCTGAGGATCGGGCCAGTCGGGCTGGAAGCGGCCTGGTTGGGCGCAGGACTGGGCGAGGTGACGGTAGGGACGTTAGGGCAAACTGCCGTGGTTCGTCCGGCGATGATGATGTCGCACATGTGCGCTCTCTTCGGCGGGCGCGCGCGTGGCCTAGCGCCTTCTAAACCGAGCTCGGACCGGCGTCCGGCCCTTCCGTGGAACGCGCTAGGCCGCGGGCGTGTTCTCGGCGGTGTTCGCCGTCCCTCCAAAGCTCTTGTAGTAAGAGGTGCGGGGAGGCGGGCCGTTCGTTCACTACAATCCCACTTCGGCTGGCGCCCAGCGATCAACTCAGAACTGGCACGGACCAGGGAATCCGACTGTCTAATTAAAACAAAGCATTGCGATGGTCTTTGATGGATGTTGACGCAATGTGATTTCTGCCCAGTGCTCTGAATGTCAAAGTGAAGAAATTCAACCAAGCGCGGGTAAACGGCGGAGTAACTATGACTCTCTTAGGTAGCCAAATGCCTCATCTAATTAGTGACGCGATGAATGGATTAACGAGATTCCCACTGTCCCTATCTACTATCTAGCGAACCCACAGGCAGGGGAACGGGCCTGCACTAAACAGCGGGAAGACCCTGTTGAGCTTGACTCTAGTCTGATTTTTGAGAGACATCAGAGGTGTAGCATAAGTGGGAGGTCGTTCGCCCAGTGGGGCGGCCGCCAGTGAAATACCACTACTCTGATCTTTACTTACTCGGTGAGACGGAATGGGAGTCTCTGGAGCGTCTCCTCTTTAGCCCTAAGCGGCGGAAGGGCCGACGAGTGGACGCGGTTCCGGCGGTACGCTAACAGCGCCGCCGCCCGCGTACGAAGGCCGGGCGCTGCGCCGCCGCGATCCGCCGAGGACATTATCAGGTGGGGAGTTTGACTGGGCGGTACATCTGTCAAATGATAACGCAGGTGTCCTAAGGCCAGCTCAGCGTGGACAGAAACCTCGCAGAGAGCAAAAGGGCAAATGCTGGCTTGATCCTGATTTTCAGTACGAATACGCGAAAGCGCCTATCGATCCTTTGACTTTAGGAGTTTTAAGAGTGTGAAAAGTTACACAGGGATAACTGGCTTGTGGCGCAAGCGTTCATAGCGACGTCGCTTTTGATCCTTCGATGTCGGCTCTTCCTATCATTGAAGCAGAATTCACCAAGCGTTGGATTGTTCACCCACCAACAGGGAACGTGAGCTGGGTTTAGACCGTCGTGAGACAGGTTTTTTACCCTGTTAAAATGAGGTTGCGATAGTAGTCCTGCTCAGTACGAGAGGAACGGCAGGTCCGGACATATGGTTCCGTTCTTGGTCGATCGGCCAGTGGAGCGAGGCTACGTCCGTGGGATTATGCCTGAAAGCCTCTAAGGCAGCATCCCGGCTAGAGAAGCAACGATACCGCGTACGGCTCGCATTGGGACGGTCAAAGATATTACGAGACTCTGGCGGGCAGCTTGCTGCACCGCCGGAGAATGGACCCATGCAAGGAACTCGGGGGTCGTGTCATCAGTGCCGGCTCTCCGTCCCAAATGCGGATCACCGAATGCTGATGTGCCGTACCGAATCGTAGACGACTTACGTACCGGTCAGGGTGTTGTAGATGGCAGAGCAGCATCCTCACTGCGATCCATTAAGACTTCTCCTACCAGGCCGGAGGTTTCGTCACGCCCCGATGGCGAAATCCTCCATTACAGCAGCGGCAGCAGTGTCTAGCGGCCTGCTCCATTGCGCAAGTGTCTGTTTAACCTAACCTGGGTTAAAGTGTATTGGTGTCCTGAAGTTTTATAGAGGCTTGCCAGCCTAAGTAAGAGACAAACAAATAATCCAACAACCTCTCCTTGGTGGTAGTAGAGAGTGTGTTGGTGTCCTGAAGTTTTATAGACAAACAAATAATCCAACAACCTCTCCTTGGTAGTAGAAGAGTGTATTGGTGTCCTAAAGTTTTAGCGAGGCTTGCCAGCCTGAGTAAGACAAAGAAATAATCCAGACAGCCACTACTACTAACCTAACCGCTGGAGGTTTCACCCCGATGGCGAAATCCTCCGTTAGTGTCTGTTTAACCTAACCTTAGTACAGAGTCTATTGGTCCACAATTTTATAGAGGCTAAGTCAATAAGAGACAGAAAGAAATAATCCAAGCAGCCAACCTTGTGTAAAGTCTATTGGCGGCCTAAATTTTATAGAGATATACAGGCCACCACTTTCGCCGGAGGTTTCGTCCCCGATGGCGAAATCCTCCATTACAGCAAAAGTGTCTGTTTAACCTAACCTTAGTACAAAGTCTATTGGTGTCCTCAATTTTATAGAGGTTAGCCACCCGAAGTCAATAAGAGACAAAGAAATAATCCAAGCAGCCAACTATTAGCCTGACCGTGGTAAATTCTAACGGGGACCTTAATAATAATACATAACTAACCAACCACTACCGGGCGCTAACCTAACCACTTTCGCCGGAGGTTTCGTCACGCTCCCCGATGGCGAAATCCTCCATTACAGCAAAAGTGTCTGTTTAACCTAACCTTAGTACAAAGTCTATTGGTGTCCTCAATTTTATAGAGGTTAGCCACCCGAAGTCAATAAGAGACAAAAGAAATAATCCAAGCAGCCTAAACTGTTTAGCCTGACCGTGGTAAAGTCTAACGGGGGACCTTAAATTTTATATAATAATAATAATACAGGCAACTACCAACCACTACGGGCCGCCTAACCTAACCACTTTCGCCGAGGTTTCGTCACGCTCCCCGATGGCGAAATCCTCCATTACAGCAAAAGTGTCTGTTTAACCTAACCTTAGTACAAGTCTATTGGTGTCCTCAATTTTATAGAGGTTAGCCACCCGAAGTCAATAAGAGACAAGGAAATAATCCAAGCAGCCTAAACTGTTTAGCCTGACCGTGGTAAAGTCTAACGGGGGACCTTAAATTTTATATAATAATAATAATAATACAGGCAACTACCTAACCACTACCGGGCCGCCTAACCTAACCACTACTTTCGCCGGAGGTTTCGTCACGCTCCCCGATGGCGAAATCCTCCATTACAGCAAAAGTGTCTGTTTAACCTAACCTTAGTACAAAGTCTATTGGTGTCCTCAATTTTATAGAGGTTAGCCAACCGAAGTCAATAAGAGACAAAGAAATAATCCAAGCAGCCTAAACTGCTTAGCCTGACCGTGGTAAAGTCTAACGGGGACCTTAAATTTTATAGGAATAATAATAATACAGGCAACTAACCAACCACTACCGGGCCGCCTAATTCCAACCACTATTTTTCGCTGAGGTTTTTGGTCACGTCACCCCCGAAGGCGAAATCCTCCATTACAGCAAAAAGTGTCTTGTTTAACCTAACCTTAGTACAAAAGTCTATTGGTGTCCCTACCTATAGAGGTTAGAAGTCAATAAGAGACAAAGAAATAATCCAAGCAGCCACCACCATTCAGCCTAAACTGGTTTAAAGGCCTGACAGAGTTTTTAATAACCGGTGATATGGAACCACACACAACCCCCCTTAACCTGATAATGCAATCAAATGGATAATTGCTAACTATTCTCAGAGATAATGCAATCAAATGGTTATATAAATAATAAAAATGACCCCTGTGTTAGATACCGTATTTGGTCATGATGAATTGTTTATTAGACTATAAGAAATCCTCTTCTTTCTTGTATTGGCAAGGGGAGTTTGCTTTAACTTAGGTATGCTAGCCTAAGTAAAAATAGACACGGAGCTGCGAAGACCTGATTCTTTTGCTGCATGTTTGAGTCTGCAACTTTGTTGTGATAAGACACTCAATCCTAGTGATTGTACTTACTCAACATAGTGACGGTGTAATTACCATCACAGATTGTACGGGAAATTCCAACTTTGGAAAAAACAAATATTTGGCCTACCCAAATTTTGACTACTACCCGTGCGTCTACGTCCTGGATTGGCCAATCAGTGGTGCCCCACGGTGGCGTGATACATGCACGTTTACTGCGGTGCTCTGATTGGCTGACCGGAACGTGGCGTGGTAGGGAGACTGTCTCTACTCTCTAAGTCCTCTTCTTTCCTTTTTTCATCCCCCTCATGCACTCCGTTCCTTGAACGGGAGGCGGGACTAAGAGATACGGTCGATCCGGCAAGGGAACCTGTGATAGTGCAAGGCACCCCTTGTCCGGGGGTCACCTGTAGGTGGCAACTTTTTAGACATAACTATAGTCACAGGTAACCTGGGTGCAGAACCCTACGAGCCTGACGCCCGTCCAAGAGGGGGGGGCGGGGTCACTGCTCCCAGGCAGGAGCCCTGTGTTATAGGTAGGATTAGATGTAATCAAGAAGATGACAACTAGCATTAGAATAAAACATAGAGATAAGGGACACTCTATTGGAAGGGGAAAAGTGGCAGAAATCACTTACAACAAACTGCAAGTCCCACTAACTAGAATATTCAGCACCAATGAAGGTTTTAAAGTAATCTGTAAAGATGACTTTGATTCAGATAAAATCCTTTCAAAAGAAACAAGAGATATATTTTACAATGAAGGCCTTATTGTTGTCATGCCACCAGAACAAAAAGCAAAAAGATCAGTTTTTGTTCGTCAAGTCGATCAAGAGATCGGGAGGAAGACCTGAAAGAAGAACTGGAACGCCAAAATAGGTGGATGAAGATTGAAGAAGTCATTAAGATAAAGGACTATACTCATGTTTGAAGAAGTGTCAATGGCTGAGAAAGTTTTACAACAGGGCTTTCTAATATTCAACATGTCAGTCACACCACATCAAATAAAGAAGGAGACATTCATCAGTCTGCAAACTTGCTTCTCCTGCTACAAATATGAAGAACACACAACGAGAGACTGTCCGGAAAAAGAAAAAAAGTACTGCTCAGATTGTGCAGGCGACGACCATACCTACACTGAATGCAAGAATACACATGTTGGCTGTCTCAACTGTAAGAGAAACGGGAATGTATACATAGGACATAGGACGTTAGCAATGGCATGCCCAATAAAAACACAATACGATAAAAGTACAAGAAACAAGGAAAAAAGGAACAAGACAAGAAGGATACGACATACGTCGAAATAGCAAAGAGAAGGGTCCAAGAGGCTCATAGGACCAGAATCCACAGTATTAAACCTAAGTGAGCCAATACATGATAAGGTAATGATTAGTATGATCCATGCAATTATTTGCACAATATCATTGCACCCTGGATCATACAATGAGGAATTAAGGAAAATGTTTAAATTGAATTCAAATCAGAGATGATATTTCAGAGAATCCATTAACCGAAAACTATTTGTAATGTAAATATATGCAAGCGAACTGGAGAGAAAGACTACATCAAGACGAACAAAGGTTTGAGCAAGGAGCAACAGCTGATACACAAGGAACACAAGCGACCGATAGAGATCCCAGACAAATTTATCGAAGTGATAAAGAGAAGATAGAAATAACAAAAGTGGATGCACAAAGGAGTAGGAGGAGAGAAGATAAGATGGAAACTGATCAATATACAACCTGAATCTGGTTGAAGAAATTGGATTAAAAGTTATCACTACAACAAAACATGGAATCCCAACATCGAGACCAACAGGAGGACAATAGTAAAAAACTGTGAAGGAGGGATATACAAGTGGACATATCAAGAAAAATCCCTAAGTGAAGATTATGTCTGGTCACTAATTACTACGGACAAACTAAAGATTACGGCCAAAGACTTTAAAATAGTAGACCCGTCAGAGTATAGAAGAGTCAGAAGCGGGAAACAGGATGATAGGTCTCCACTCCAACTGACTGCCACAATCCAAGTATAAGAAATAATGGACAATAGACAAACAGTAAGAACTTTAAGAATAATACAACACAACGTAAGAAACTGGAAGACCGAGAGAATTAACCTAAGTAATATATATCGCGAAATTGACCCTGAAATTATACTAATAAACAGTCACGGTGAGACAGAAAACAACAACATAAAACTCTTTAACTATTATGTAAACCAAAGAAATAAATCGGGCGAGAAAATGACGGAGTAGCGATAGCGGTTAAAAGAAACTTAAAATTTAAACTAATTGATGACTTCCAGGATGAATTTCTAGCAATAAAAATAAATACAACTCAAGGAGACGTAATTATTGCTACTACTTACCTATAGAAGACCTATTAAAATTGGCTAACAATAGTCATCCGATGTACATCTTAGGAGACTTTAACGCCAGACATAGGATTTTTGACAATACAAATAATAACGTCGTGGGAAACGCCCTTAATCAATTAATAAATTTAGGGAAAATCAATCATCTGGGTCCTAACTTTCCAAACTGGAGAAATCACAATACACAATCGACACCAGACAAAATTTTTTACCAACAACAAAGCCTTTTTCAATTACCATATAATACAGTGACCATCTGCCAATTATACTAACACTGTCAACAAGCCCCATACAGATACCAATAAAAAGAGACTGAAAATGAGTAAAACAGACTGGGACAGCTTCAAAGACGACTTAAGTAATCACCACTCGATTAACCTACAAGGAAAACAACAGAAGATATAGACTCAGAAATGGACAGACTGCACTCAGCAATAAAAACATCTATAACCAAACACACTCCTACTTCACACTTTAGAACATTACCCAACAACAGACTACCAGAAGAAGTTAAATTAATCCAGACCTATTACAATGAAATAAACAGGTATATGGAAAGACACGGCAGTAACAGATGGCTATTGTTACGAGTTGGGGATTTAGAATATAGTTATACGTCTACCCAGATCCCAACAGGTAACAACAATAAAAAACAAAGACAATCGGACTATAAAAGGGTAGACAAAGGATGCGAGTTTTCGTTGTATATAATAGAGTACCATAAATCCCTTAACAAAATATTCAGCTTATAAATTACCCTTAACCAAACTTAACCTAAACATTAACAGTATATACATATTAATAAACATAAAACAATCTCGAAGCAAGTGGACGGGGAAATTAATACAAGAGATACTAGTACTTAAGTGAGGAGCTGAGATGGCTGACGAGTAAGGCTGAGTATTGTAGAAGACGGTAGGTAGTCACTGCACGTACGTAGGTTTAGAGGATAGATGATCCTGTGGTCACTTCCCAGAGCCAAGTGCTCTCTCCTCGAATTGGAGGTGACGCAACAACCAGGATAGGGAGAAGGGAAACCTGAGTGGTAACTAAGACGAGTCATACTCGTGTCTCGTCCCTAGATGGCGTTGCTCGTGGTGCTGGGTAGGTAGATCAGGACAATAGATGGCGTGCTTCGTAGTGCTGGGTGGAGGGTTCGTAACACACCCCCTCCAAAGACTCCGTAGCGCGGGCGCGAAGGAGGTGATCACCTGGTGCGTCTGGAGAGTAGCTGCTGCATTTCCACTGGAGCTCGGGATAAGGAGTCTGCAATCAGGTTATAGGGCTGGGTGAGAGAGCCCAGCGGAGGATTCGCTGGTTGGAGGTCTTGTTGGTTTGGATGAACGTGAGTGGGTTATGGTCGGTGAAGACTAGGGTTGTTTGTGGGCAAGACTGGAGGTAACATTCAAACTCTTTATTGCCAACACCAGAGCCAAGGCCTCCTTCTCTATGGTCGAGTAGTTGGTCTGATGTTTTTCAACTTGGCGGAGTAATATGCCACAGGGTGAAGAACATCAGTGGTTGGGTCGGGTAGGAGCACAGCCCCCACTCCGACACCACTAGCGTCGATTGGCAGATGGAAGGGCGAGGTGTAGTCAGGCTTGGAGGCAAGGAAGGCTTTGAGGCGGTGGAAAGACTGGTCGCACCTCTGGTTCCAGATGTAAGGGACCGCAGAACTGGTAAGGTCTGTGAGGGGTCCGGCCACGCTGGAGAAGTTACTGCAGAACCGACGGTAGTAGCCGCACATCCCCAGGAAGCGCATGAGTTCCTTCCTCGTCCTTGGAGTGGGGAAGGACAAGATGGCTTTAACGTTTGCGTCCTTGGGTCTCACCATACCATGCCCAACGATATGTCCCAGGTAAGTCACTGAGGCCCGGCTAAAAGCAGATTTAGCCAGGTTTATGGTGAATCCAGTCTCTTGCAGTCGTGCCAACAGTATCTCCAAACGCACCAGATGTTCGTCCCAGCCGTCCGACACCACCACCAGGTCATCCAGGTAGGCGAACGTCCCACCTAGGTCCTGAATTTGGTAGTTGATGGCCCTCTGGAATGTGGCCGGAGCATTAGAAAAGGCCAAACGCCATAACCAAATATTGAAAAGACCAAATGGAGTTATAAATGCCGAGATTATTTTGGCCCTATCCGTGAGTCCCACTTGATAATATCCTTTCAATAAGTCCACCGTACTGATAAATTTGGCACAGCCTATGCTTATATCTTCAATCAAAGGTAAAGGGTAGGAGTCTGAGACAGTGACCTGGTTCACTTTACGATAATCGGTACAGAAACGAAAAGTGCCATCGGGTTTTGGAATGAGAAGGCAAGGTGAAGCCCAGGGGAGGTACTAGGCTCAGCTAAGTTATGTTTTAACAAAATCTACCTTTTTCATAATCTTTTTTTTGTGGATTTAGTCGATAGGCTGATTGCCTAATGGGTTGTACATCATCCGAGATTAGCTTAATATCATGTTTAAGTATATTGCAAAACCCTGGGAGGTCTGATGTGACTTTAGGAAATGTTGATAATAACTTAGTGAGATCTTTTGCTTGAGATGGATTCAGAACAGAAAAATACTCATCCAAGTTGTTGAGTATGTGACTGTTAGTAGGGTTTTCTTTTAGGTAGAGGAAGTCTAATTCTCCAATAGGTCCATGTCATGTCTCCGGCTCCGGCCCTGACAAAACCGTATGCAATACAGGTTGACTTATAGCCTCTGGGATGTCTTCCTCTGACTGCCTGGAATGGTAAAGTTTCATGAGATTAATGTGACAAGTTGAATCTTTTCTGCGATCAGGAGTATGGACTATATAGTTGAGAGGAGATAGTTTATTAGCAACTATATAGGGACCAGTAAACTTGCTTTTAAGGAGAGCCTGGAATGGGTAGAAAGAGTAACACTTTGTCACCTGGAGAAAATGATCTTTTAACTAATTTAGGTTGGGACTTCACCATTTTTCTTGGACTTTTTTAAGTTTGACTGAGCAATGGTTCGGACTTCAGTTAATTTGTCCCTTAAAGTGTCAATGTATTGGGAAACTGTTGCGAGCTTAATAGATGGAGTGTCAAACCACTGCTCCTTTACTATTTTAAGGGGTCCCTTATTTTCTCCCATATAGTAACTCGAACGGGAGAAACCAATGACTCCTGGGGACATTCCCTGATGGCAAAGAGTAACAAGTCTATGCTTTCATCCCATTCCTTTTGGTGTTCTATACAGTATTTTTGAGCATTGATGTACAATGGTCCACACTGAGGTCTTTCATCACCTGTTTGAAAAGATTGCTCGTAAAATTGGTGCCCTGATCGGATTGGATCTCTTTAGGAATGCCCACTGAAGTGAAAAGGTGCAAAAGATGTTTGATTACGTTTTTTGAAGTGATGCTTTTAAGGGGAAAAGCCTCAGGATAACGTGTACTGGTATCCATAACTGTGAGCAGGAATTGATTTCCCTTCTTAGTCTTTGGTAATGGGCCCACACAATCCACAACAATCTTTTCAAATGGTGTAGAAAATACTGGGATGGGCTTACTGGGAGCTGCTGGTATACTTTCATTTGGTTTTCCTACCATTTGACAAATATGACAAGATTTTAGGTACTTTGACACATCCTTCCTAAGTCCAGGCCAATAATAGTGTTGGAGGAGCTTTTTATATGTTTTCAGGATTCCCAAATGTCCTGAAATACCATCATGGGCAAGGGCAATTAATGCTGGTCTGACTGAGGAGGGAATTACCACTTGATGTATTTCAGACCACGTGTCTAGATGGGTAAGCTCATTAGGGGGCCTATAGGCCCCCTCATCAAAACCCTTCATGATAATAAAACACGGAAGGGTGTTAAAAAATCTTTACCCTCAACTGCTGCATGATGGAAGTTAGTCAGCGATGGATCAGGATTGTTGGGCTTTAACGAGCTCATCCTTACTAATTGTCTTATTGTACAGATCTTCTGTGGGTAGGAAAACAACATTAGAGGTATTTTGACGAAGAGGGCCCATTGCTAATAATTCCCCAGACCGGGGTGACAGCACAAGATGGGAAAAAGATGAGAATAGCTTTTTAAGGTCAGTGGTGTTTTGACAGGTAAGGAGACGACTGTCTTTATGTTAGAACCACTAGATCTCCTACCAAGTCATTACCCATTAATAAAATGGAATGTCAGCACACAGTATTGTCTTCCTAATGGCTACTTGCACTTCCCCAGTAATCAAGGGACATTGGAGGTGCACTTTAGCTAAGGGATAGGAAGAATGGGATGAGAGATCTGAAATTAGAACACTCATTAGTAAATGCTGTAGATATATCAGGAATGACGTTAAACAGGAGGATAGATTGTGCTGCGCCCGTATCACGTAGTATACGAATAGGGAAAGAACGAGACCCCTCTATGATTGAAATTTTTCTCTCATAGGTGAATGAAGAGAAGAGATCCTGATGGGGCCTTTCCACATTGGTGGTTGCTATTGGTTTGAATTTGGGATCCAGGGAACTACTTTTAGAAGTTCGACTTTGCGTTTACACCCTGGATCAGGCGGCCTGGGTTTTTGCCAGCAAAGAACAAGTAAGCTTGGTTGCATCGGGGAGTGGACCTTTTGGACCTACCACCACGTTCCTGCTAAGGTTATCATCAGAGGAGGACCTAACATGTCGGGAAGTACCATTGCTCCCTACCGCCCAGTGACTCCACCAACAAAGCGCACGATCAGCCAGCCTCAGCAGCACGCCCCTAAATTAACCTCTCCACGCCCTCCACATGCTTCAAGATGTGAAATGGTATCTTGCCTTCCACCCTCCAGGACTACCAAATTTAACAAATCCTGAAATGTGGAGGTCTTGTAGCCTCTAACCAATTTCTAAAACCTAAGCTTTTCTGAGCTAAACTCAACAAAGGTGGGAAAAATGGTTTGGTTATTTACGAAACTTCTGCCGGTATCCATCTGGCGTGATAGCATAAGAGGTGAGGATATTCTTTTTTACGTTATCATAGTCATCAGTCTGGTCTAAACAGTTATAAACTCTACGAGCCTTACCACATAATTTAGGAACTAACACCGACACCCACTGGTCCTTGGGCCACTCATTCTTCCCGGCTATTTTCTCAAAAGTCCTAAATGACCCGTCCATATCGGATTCATCAAACCCGGAAACAAGGGAAGAAGCATTAGCAGGGTTAAAAGCAGCTAGTTTCTCTTTTAATGCCACTTCTTTTGATTTAAACTCCGATGTTAAGGTGACTTCTATCTCTCTCACCTGTAGTTCTTTCAGTCTAACCTCCTGCTCCAACTTGCCTGTTCCAACCTTTCCTCATGTTCCAACTTGGCCTGTTCCGACCTTCCCTCATGCTCCAACTTGGCCTTCCAACTGTCATGCTGCAACTTGGCTGTTCCGACTCCTGCTCCAACTCGAGTTCTTTCATTTTGATTTGGAACTCGAACCTAGTTCAGTTCCAGTTCTGAGAAAGTTTTCTTGGACATGGGCGTTAATCTGTCAACAGCGGATTCTTTTAAAACTTCATGTTGAACCAGCACTTCAATCACATGATTTTTTAACATTTCCTTAGTCAGTTGCTGTGAAAATGGGATATATAATAGTTGGCTATTTCTTTCCATTCTTTCTTCAGGATATTAACACGTAGCTACGGAAGGATTTTCAATAAAATCCTGGAGATCAAAACCCGAGGTGGCCATTGTTAAGAAAAATAGGATAAATTAACTAATGGTCCAAAGATAAGATAAGTGGATAACCCTAGAAAATATCACGGCAGTGGATAACCAGAAAGTCCCGAAAACTAACCAAGTTATACCTAGGAAATTACACTTATGATTATTGTTCTTCTGAGAAGATCCTTAGAGGATAAGAGACTTGAAAGAGGTAGTATTACGGCATTATATAAAGATCCGGATTAACAACCCTGATATACTTGAAAGAGGAAGGATAAAGATCCGACCCTGATATACTTGAAAGAGGTAGGGCGTACGGCATTAATATAAAGATCCGGATTAACAACCCTGATAAATGGTATGATTGACCTGAATGAGATAATGAGAAGAACAATAATTGAGGCTTTATAATTATGGGGTCCTGGTAGAGCGGGCGTCCCAAGATATCACTTCACCGTAAACTAGTGACTATGGAACAGCCTACTCTGGAGTGACGGCATTAAACAGATCCGGATTCTTCCCTACACTCGATAAGACTTACTACACAACTGCCACGTGTAATAACAGGTAAGCCTTATGACACTTGGAACCTAATATCCTACGTCTGTCACTCTTACTGTACGATAATACCAATATATGCAAACACATAGAAGGAAACTTTAAACCACCGTAAAAGAACAGAAGTGACTGGAGGAATAATTAACACTGAGTAACAAGGAAGGAATATGGTACTTAAGGTCGTGTCCTGTCACGGTCGCCATTTGTTACGAGTTGGGGATTTAGAATATAGTTATACGTCTACCCAGATCCCAACAGGTAACAACAATAAAAACAAAGACAATCGGACTATAAAAGGGTAGACAAAGGATGCGAGTTTTCGTTGTATATAATAGAGTACCATAAATCCCTTAACAAAATATTCAGCTTATAAATTACCCTTAACCAAACTTAACCTAAACATTAACAGTATATACATATTAATAAACAAAACAATCTCGAAGTGGACGTGGGGAAATTAATACAAGAGATACTAGTACTTAAGTGAGGAGCTGAGATGGCTGACGAGTAAGGCTGAGTATTGTAGAAGACGGTAGGTAGTCACTGCACGTAGGTTTAGAGGATAGATGATCCTGTGGTCACTTCCCAGAGCCAAGTGCTCTCCTCGAATTGGAGGTGACGCAACAACCAGGATAGGGAGAAGGGAAACCTCGGAGTGGTAACTAAGACGAGTCATACTCGTGTCTCGTCCCTAGATGGCGTTGCTCGTGGTGCTGGGTAGGTAGATCAGGACAATAGATGGCGTGCTTGTAGTGCTGGGTGGAGGGTTCGTAACACTATATACGACACAGATAGCACTACAGATAAAATTAAGAGACGCATGTAAGGAAGCAAAAAAAAATGGAATGATATTATAATGGCGGCTGACATGACTAAAGACACAAAAACATTTTGGACTTCCATAAACAAGATGAGGGGGCACAACAAGCAAAAAACACCATACATTAAAGACCAAAATGGAACAAAATTGCACGAGGAAAATGAACAAGAGTCAGCATTCAAAAGGGAATGGGTAAAAGTTTTTAAAATATCAGATGAGGAAAATGAAGATTTTGATAGTGAACACGAATACATAGAATCACCCCAAGGCAATATATAGACTATAACTTATTACCTAATAATCAAATAATAACCATGGGAGAAATGATGCACTGTCTGAGGAAATTTAAGGAAAAAGCCCCTGGGCTCACAGGTATTACACGAAATATGATCATGAATCTACCTGAAAACATTTTAAATACACTATTAAACATTTATAACGCATGCTTAATAACTGGTTACTTTCCAGACAAACCAAAATATGCTAAAATGATATTTATTCCTAAAGAGGGTAAGGACAATAAGGAAATATTAAACTACAGGCCAATATCTTTATTAGAAATTACCGGGAAACTATTGGAAAAAATATTAAATTCAAGACTTATAGCCTTTTTAACACAACATGGGAAAACTAACAACAGACAACATGGATTTATGCCCAATAGAAATACCCTAACTGCAATAGCTATAATAACGGAAATAATTGCAATAGAAAAAAGCAAGGGTAACCAGATCAATATAATTTTAAGGGATGTTTCTAAGGCTTTTGATAAAGTTGGGCATTTAGGCTTGAAATATAAAATATTAAAACTGGGACTTAACGAATACATGCTAAGAATATTGTGTAACTATTTAGATGATAGGAGAGCACAAATTCAAATTGGAAACTTTTTAGGAACTATGTTTAATCTTGAGAGTGGAGTACCTCAAGGAGGATGCCTTTCTCCAACACTATATACAATTTATACTTCAGACACACCTCAACCTACCCCCTTTAGTGAATATGTAATGTTTGCTGATGATATTACTCAAATAGTATCATACCCAGGAAAATCAACTCAATTTATGGCACTCTACACGGTAAGAGCGATAAAAAACATAAATGATTTTGAGAAAAAATGGAAAATCAGGACAAATAAGAACAAATTCAAGATAATACCAATAGCCAAGATTAAAACAAGTCCAGTAATAGTCGACCAGGAACTATACCCATACGACACTGAAGGTAGGATGCTTGGATTAAAACTAACAAAAAGAGGATATATAACATACTTAAAGATAAAGAACGACGAGGCAAGAATAAGATTATCAAAATAAAACGCTTTAAGAACCTTGGCATTAATAACAAAAAGAAAAGATTTATATTGCCCTTGTCAAATCAGTATGGACTACCCACCCATCCCATTGAACACCTTAGTAAAACGTGCATTTAAAGGTTACAAACAGTACAAAATATAGCCCTCAGATTTATATATAACATAAAATATACAGACCACATCAATAATGAACAGCTACACAAGAGCAAACCTCTTAGCAATCAATGTGAATATACACAACAAAGCTGTAAATATTTGGAAAAAAAGTGACTGAACTTAACACAGAAACATATCAAAACTGGAAAAATAATATAGACAGGAAGAAGTAATTGAACCACCTCCCTGCCCAATATACATATAAAACATTACTAGAGGAAAAAAGATGAGTGACCAACCAGCTCACTAAGAACCTGGCATACAGTGTACCTTTAGACTAACACAACTAACATAACTAACATCCAAAAAAATGTGACTACCCTCCCAGTTACACAAGGACCTGGGCGGGCTCACTAACTCCAACAATAACAAAAATAATAATAATAAGCAGCATTATATAAATAAACCAATATTAATACAAAGGTCTGACGACCCAAGGGAGCAGAACAAAGACAAAACACCAATAAGAAAGATGAAGCGATCTGGTTGAGCCCAGATTCTTTCTACTCCTACTGTATTTCAGTTTCACCACCTTTTCTTCAATTCCTAATAATCTTCTTTCACCTCTTAACTAATGACTTCGTATCGTATCGTACTATCTAGCCTAAACTGTTTAGCCTGACGTAGAGTTTTTAATAAATCTGGTGATATGGAACCACACACAACCCCCCCTTAACCTGGGATAATGCAATCAAATGGATAATTGCTAACTATTCTCAGAGATAATGCAATCAAATGGTTAGTTGCTAGGGGGCTGCGCCCCGGACCCCTGTGTTAGATACTGTATTTGGTCATGATGAATTGTTTATTAGACTATAAGAAATCCTCTTCCTTCTTGTATTGGCAAGGGGAGTTTGCTTTAACTTAGGTATGCTAGCCAAAGTAAAAATAGATGCCCCTTCCTTATTGGTGTTGTCGATGGCACAGCACAGCACAGCACCGTGCCTATGACGAAATCAACTTCATTAAACTCAACTCATACTTCAAATGCACCAAGAGAACTTGTACACCAGAATGGGAGACCGTCAGAGTCAATCGAGGGTCGATTTAATAGCATACTATACAAAATGATCCGAGAATCTGCACATACCGAGTGGGAGACGGTCGTGAAAGCGTCCGCCCTTGTACGCTGGATGGAACTATTTCACTATAGTAAGGGGTAGGGGCACCTCGGTCATATTGTACAACATACCAAAGAAGTTCCACACCCGAATGGGAGACCGTCAAAGTCAATCGGGGGTCGATTTAATAGCATACTACAGAAACTTGCACACCCGAATGGGAGACCGTCAAAGTCAATCGGGGGTCGATTTGATAGCATGCTATAGAAACTTGCACACCCGAATGGGAGACAGTCAAAGTCAATCCGGGGTCGATTTAATAGCATACTAGAGAAACTTGCACACCCGAATGGGAGACCGTCAAAGTCAATCGGGGGTCGATTTAATAGCATACTACAGAAACTTGCACACCCGAATGGGAGACCGTCAAAGTCAATCGGGGATCGATTTGATAGCATACTACAGAAACTTGCACACCCGAATGGGAGACCGTCAAAGTCAATCGGGGGTCGATTTAATAGCATACTACAGAAACTTGCACACCCGAATGGGACACCGTCAAAGTCAATCGGGGGTCGATTTGATAGCATACTACAGAAACTTGCACACCCGAATGGGAGACCGTCAAAGTCAATCGGGGATCGATTTGATAGCATACCACAGAAACTTGCACACCCGAATGGGAGACCGTCAAAGTCAATCGGGGGTCGATTTAATAGCATACTACAGAAACTTGCACACCCGAATGGGAGACCGTCAAAGTCAATCGGGGGTCGATTTGATAGCATACTACAGAAACTTGCACACCCGAATGGGAGACAGTGAAAGTCAATCGGGGGTCGATTTAATAGCATACTACAGAAACTTGCACACCCGAATGGGAGACAGTCAAAGTCAATCGGGGTCGATTTAATAGCATACTACAGAAAACTTGCACACCCGAATGGGAGACCGTCAAAAGTCAATCAAATCGATTTAATAGCATACTACAGAAAACTTTGCACAACTGTAATGGGAGACCGCTGCCGATCGGGGTCGATTTGATAAAGACACACAGAAACTTGCACAATCTCGGTCGGGGAGACAGTCAGTCAATCGGGGTCGATTAATAGCATAACTACAGAAACTTGCACACCCGAATGGGGAGACCGTCAAAGTCAATCGGGGTCGATTTAATAGCATACTACAGAACTTGCACAACTGAATGTAGAGACCGTCAAAGCCGAATCGGGGTCGATTTGATAGCATACTACAGAAATCCTGGGTACTAACCAATGGAGACAGTCAAAGTCAATCGGGGTCGATTTAATAGCATACTACAGAAAACTTGCACACCCGAATGGGAGACCGTCAAAGTCGATTGGGGGTCGATTTAATAGCATACTACAGAAACTTGCACACCCAAATGGGAGACAGTCAAAGTCAATCGGGGGTCGATTTGATAGCATACTACAGAAACTTGCACACCCGAATGGGAGACAGTCAAAGTCAATCGGGGGTCGATTTGATAGCATACTACAGAAACTTGCACACCCGAATGGGAGGCAGTCAAAGTCAATCGGGGGTCAATTTAATAGCATACTACAGAAACTTGCACACCCAAATGGGAGACAGTCAAAGTCAATCGGGGTCGATTTGATAGCATACTACAGAAACTTGCACAACCAATGGGGAGACCGCTAGCCAATCGGGGTCGATTTGATGAAGACAATACAGAAACTTGCACAATCTTACTGGGAGCCAGTCAAAGTCAACGGGGGTCGATTTAATAGAAAGCATACTACAGAAACTTGCACACCCGAATGGGAGACCGCTAGAGTCAATCGAGGGCCTATTTTAATAGCATTACCATATACAAATGACTGAGAATGCAAGGCACACACCGAAAGGGGAGACGGTGATGAAAAGCGGCCCGCCTCAGACACTGGATGGCACTATTTCACTATAGTACCCCGGGTCATATTATACAAACATACCAGAGTAGTTCCACACCCGCATGGGAGACTGGCCGCGAATCGGGGTCGACGATAGCATACTACAGAGAACTTGCACACCGGTCGGGAGACCGCTGTGTCAATCGGGGGTCGATTTGATAGCATACTACAGAGAACTTGCACACCCGAATGGGAGACCGTCAAAGTCAATCGGGGGTCGATTTGATAGCATACTACAGAGAACTTGCACACCCGAATGGGAGACAGTCAAAGTCAATCGGGGGTCGATTTAATAGCATACTACAGAAACTTGCACACCCGAATGGGAGACCGTCAAAGTCAATCGGGGGTCGATTTGATAGCATACTACAGAAACTTGCACACCCGAATGGGAGACCGTCAAAGTCAATCGGGGGTCGATTTGATAGCATACTACAGAAACTTGCACACCCGAATGGGAGACAGTGAAAGTCAATCGGGGGTCGATTTAATAGCATACTACAGAAACTTGCACACCCGAATGGGAGACAGTGAAAGTCAATCGGGGGTCGATTTAATAGCATACTACAGAAACTTGCACACCCGAATGGGAGACCGTCAAAGTCAATCGGGGTCGATTTGATAGCATACTACAGAAACTTGCACACCCGAATGGGAGACAGTCAAAGTCAATCGGGGGTCGATTTAATAGCATACTACAGAAACTTGCACACCCGAATGGGAGACCGTCAAAGTCAATCGGGGGTCGAGCATACTTTACAAAATGATCCGAGAATCTGCACACACACCGAGTGGGAGACGGTGATGAAAACGTCCGCCCTTATATGTTCGATTGCACTATTTCACTATATTAAGGGGAGAGGGTGCCTTCGCACACATATTCGGTGTGAAATATCTTCCGCCCCCCAGCGGAGCGCTTCGGCGCCTCTGCGAAGCAAAGCGCGGCATTCAAAAACAACAACCAAAATTGCCGTCGCTTTCCCTTCCCTGCCCTGCAATGGCTGGAGCAGCAGCAGAAGAAGAGAGAGAGAAAATAGTCCCATGGGGTCAGAGGAATGGCAGTGGAGCGCGATCTATGAATTTCACTAGCTCAGTCTGTCTCCCAATTCGAACATTATTACGCCTTCCGGCGCATTATCGTCGCCACCACGTGTTTCTGCGACAGCAGCAGCATCATGATGTTAAGGCCTATTAAAGTCCGAACCGGTTATTTCCGGCTGTTCGCGAACAGTCAGGTTTTAAACTTGCCTAACAAACGATCAAACAACCTCCACTCTCGAGGTGCGGTACGGTGACTGTCCTATCGTCCGCCCTTGTATGCTGGATTGCACTATTTCACTATATTAAGGGGAGAGGGTGCTTTCACACACCTATTCGGTGTGGAATATCTTCCGCCCCCCAGCGGAGCGCTTCGGCGCCTCTGCGAAGCAAAGCGCGGCATTCAAAAATAACAACCAAAGTTGCTGTCGCTTTCCCTTCCCTGCCCTGCAATGGCTGGAGCAGCAGAAGGAGAGAGAGAGAGAAAATAGTCTCATGGGGGTCAGAGGCAGTGAGCGCATCTATGAATTTCACTTTCAGCCAGGTCTGTCTCCACCTGAACATTATTACCGGCATATTTGCCACCACGTTTCCGCGACGCAGCAGCATCATGATGTTGGCGCTTCATTGTAAGTCCGGAACCGGGTTATTCGGCTGTTCGCGAACAGTCGGTTTTAACCTTGCCTAACAAACGATCAAACAACCTCCACTCTCGAGGTGCGGTACGGTGACTGTCCTATCGTCCGCCCCTGCATGCTGGATTGCACTAATTCACTATATTAAGGGGAGAGGGTGCCTTCACACACCTATTCTGTGTGGAATATCTTCTGCCCCCCAGCGGAGCGCTTCGGCGCCTCTGCGAAGCAAAGCGCGGCATTCAAAAACAACAACCAAAGCTGCCGTGGCTTTCCCTTCCCTGCCCTGTATTGGCTGGAGCAGCAGAAGGTTTTTTAGAGAAAATAGTCTCATGGGGTCAGAGGAATGGCAGCGGAGCGCGATCTATGAATTTCACTAGCCAGGTCTGTCTCCCAATTGAACATTATTACTCTCTCGGCGCGCACGTCGCCACCACGGTTTCTGCGACAGCAGCAGCATCATGATGTTGCGTCTATTGTAAGTCCGGAACCGGGTTATTCGGCTGTTCGCGAACAGTCAGGTTTTAACCTTGCCTAACAAACGATCAAACAACTTCCACTCTCGAGGTGCGGTACGGTGACTGTCCTATCGTCCGCTCTTGTATGCTGGATTGCACTATTTCACTATATTAAGGGGAGAGGGTGCCTTCACACACATATTCGATGTGAAATATCTTCCGCCCCCCAGCGGAGCGCTTCGGCGCCTCTGCGAAGCAAAACGCGGCATTCAAAAACAACAACCAAAATTGCCGTCGATTTCCTCTCCCTGCCCTGCAATGGCTGGAGCAGAAGGAGAGCGAGAGAGAGAATAGTCTCATTGGGTCAGAGGAATGGCAGTGGAGCGGGCTAATGGCGAGTAGGCTCGCGATCTATCAATTACACTAGCCAGGTCGCTCTCCCTATTGAACATTATTACTCTCTCTCGGCGAACACGTCGCCACTGCGGTTTCCGCGACAGCAGCATCATGATGTTGCATCCACCAATTAGTCCGGAACGGGTTTATTCGGCTGTCTGCGAACAGTCCGGTTTTAACCTTACCCAACAAACAACATCCACTCTCGAGGTGCGGTACGGTGAATGTCCTATCGTCCGACCTTGTATGCTGGATTGCACTATTTCACTATATTAAGGGGAGAGGGCGCCTTCACACACATATTCGGTGTGAAATATTTTCCGCCCACAAGCGGAGCGCTTCGGCGCCTCTGCGAAGCAAAGCGCGGCATTCAAAAACAACAACCAAAATTGCCGTCGCTTCCCTGCCCTGCAATGGCTGGAGCAGAAGGAGAGAGATTTTAGTCTCATTGGATCAGAGGAATGGCAGTGGAGCGGGCTTATGGGGCGTAGGCTCGCGATCTATCAATTACACTTGCCAGGTCTCTCTTCCGTTTGGACATTATTTACTCCGTCTCTCTCTCGGCACACACGTCGCCACCCTACTAGTTTCCATCACAGCTGTCTGCTGTCTGCCCAACTTAGCGGACTTGCGTTGGCTGATCAACCCGTCTTCGCGTCTGTGCCGGCCTTCAATGCAGCGCCCAACCGTCTCTTGACCGAGATTCATTGCACTATTCCACGCGCAAACGGCTACCCTAAATGTGCATAGACAACGCTCATGGTTCAACACGACCAGGGCGCAGTCTGGGAGCCGAGTATACTAAAAAGAGAGTTTAGCAGCCAAAACTCGTCAAAGCACACGTTGGGTTACCCCATCACCTAACAACGATGATGGCGGTTCCCACCCGTGAAATACACAACCTAACCAATATTGGGCGACGATGGCGCTCATGAGCCCACGTCCCCACAAACAGTAAGAGAAAGAGAGAGAGGAGGAGATGGGCCAATGTGCGGTCCCTCGCCCAATGTCTTATGCCTCGCTGGGGCAAAGAGAAGAGAAGAGGAGCGGATAAGGGAGGAGATTGGCCAACGTGCGGTCCCTCGCCCAATGTCGGCTGCCTCGCTGGAGCTGGGTAAAGAGGAGAGGAGCGGATAAGGGAGGAGATTGGCACACACGGTGGCGCTGCCGGCGCCGAGGATAGCAAGAGAAGGTGCAGTTTGATCTGATCATCTGGTTTGCTATTTCTCTAAGGCCAACGTGCGGTCCCTCGCCCAATGTCGGCTGCCTCGCTGGGGCAAAGAGAAGAGGAGAGGATAAGGGAGGAGATTGGCACACACGGTGGCGCTGCCGGCGCCGAGGATAGCGAGAGAAGGTGCAGTTTGATCTGATCATCTGGTTTGCTATTTCTCTAAGGCCAACGTGCGGTCCCTCGCCCAATGTCTTCTGCCTCGCTGGGGCAAAGAGAAGAGGAGCGGATAAGGGAGGAGATTCGCCAACGTGCGGTCCCTCGCCCAATGTCGGCTGCCTCGCTGGAGCTGGGGCAAAGAGGAGCGGATAAGGGAGGAGATTGGCACACACGGTGGCGCTGCCGGCGCCGAGGATAGCAAGAGAAGGTGCAGTTAGATCTGGTCATCTGGTTTGCTATTTCTCTAAGGCCAACGTGCGGTCCCTCGCCCAATGTCTTCTGCCTCTCTCTCAATCTCACTATTTTGGCCGCCGTGATAGGCGCCGCCAACAGCAGCAGCTACCTGGTTGATCCTGCCAGTAGTCATATGCTTGTCTCAAAGATTAAGCCATGCATGTGTAAGTACAAGCCGATTTAAGGCGAAACCGCGAATGGCTCATTAAATCAGCTATGTTTCATTGGATCTGTAAACCCACTTACTTGGATAACTGTGGCAATTCTAGAGCTAATACATGCAATTGGTCTCTGACCGCAAGGGAAGAGCGCTTTTATTAGTTCAAAACTGGTCGGGCCCCGGTCCGTAACCCACCTGTGGTGAATCTGAATAACTTCGGGCTGAGCGCACGGTCTCCGCACCGGCGCCGCTTCTTTCAAGTGTCTGCCTTATCAGCTTTCGATTGTAGGTTATGCGCCTACAATGGCTATAACGGGTAACGGGGAATCAGGGTTCGATTCCGGAGAGGGAGCCTGAGAAACGGCTACCACATCTAAGGAAGGCAGCAGGCACGCAAATTACCCACTCCCGGCACGGGGAGGTAGTGACGAAAAATAACGATGAGGCCTCGCAATCGGAATGAGTACACTTTAAATCCTTTAACGAGTATCCATTGGAGGGCAAGTCTGGTGCCAGCAGC
>NW_024756615.1:0-17316 GCF_018991925.1 Homarus americanus | reverse complement strand
GAGGAACAAAGTCCCCTGATCGAGTATAACAAAGTCGCCTGATCGGGTATAACAAAGTCCCCTGATCGAGTATAACAAAGCCCCCTCATCGAGTATATTAAAGTCCCCTGATTGAGTATAACAAAGTCCACTAATCTAGTATAACAAAGTCCCCTGATCAAGTATGACAAAGCCCCCTGATCGAGTATAACAAAGCCCCCTGATCGACTATAACAAAGGGCCCTGATCGAGTATAACAAAGTCCCCTGATCGAGTATAACAAAGTCCCCTCATCGAGTATAACAAAGATCCCTGATCGAGTATAACACAGTCCCCTGATAGAGTATAACAAAGTCCGCTGATCGAGTATAACAAGGTCCCCTGATCGGGTATAGCAAATTCTCCTGATCGAGTATATTAAATTCCCTGACCGAGTATAACAAAGTCCACTCATCGAGTATAACAAAGTCATCTGATTGAGAATAAGAAAGTCTCCTGATCGCGTATAACAAAGTCCCCTGATCGAGTATACCAAAGGCCCCTTATCGAGTATAACAAAGGCCCCTGATCGAGTATAACAAATTCCCCTGATCGAGTATAACAAAGTCCTGTCATCAAGTATAGCAATGTCCCCTGATCGAGTATAACAAAGTCCCCTCATCAAGTATAGCAATGTCCCCTGATCGAGTATTTTAAAGTCCCTCATCGAGTATAACAAAGTACCACTAATCTGCCCTGATCAACTATAACAAAGTCCCCTGATCGAGTAAAACAAAGTCCCCTGATCGAGTATAACAAAGTCCACAAATCTGCCCTGATCAACTATAACAAATTCCCCTGATCGAGTAAAACAAAGTCCCCTGATCGAGTAAAACAAAGTCCCCTGATCAAGTATAACAAATTCCCCTGATCGAGTATAACAAAGTCCCCTCATCGAGTATAACAAAGGCCCCTTATCGAGTATAACAAAGCCCCTTCATCGAGTATAGACAAAGTCTCCTGATCGAGTAAAACAAAGTCCCCTCATCGAGTATAACAAAGCCCCCTCATCTAGTATATTAAAGTCCCCTCATCGAGTATAACAAAGTCCCCTCATCGAGTATAACAAAGCCCCCTGATCGAGTATAACAAATTCCCTTGATCGAGTATAACAAAGTCACCTGAACGAGTATAACAAAGCCCCCTGAACGAGTATAACAAAGATCCCTGATCGAGTATAACAAAGTCCCCTGATAGAGTAGAACAAAGATCCCTGATCGAGCATAACAAAGTCCCCTGATCGAGTATAACAAAGTCGCCTGATCGGGTATAACAAAGTCCCCTGATCGAGTATAACAAAGCCCCCTCATCGAGTATATTAAAGTCCCCTGATCGAGTATAACAAAGTCCACAAATCTAGTATAACAAAGTCCCCTGATCAAGTATAACAAAGCCACTTGATCGAGTAGTAACAAAGCCCCCTGATCGAGTATAACAAAGGGCATGATCGAGTATAACAAAGTCCCCTGATCGAGTATAACAAAGTCCACTGATCGAGTATAACAAAGTCCACTGATCGAGTATAACAAAGTCCACTCATCTAATATAACAAAATCCCCTGATCAAGTATAACAAAGCCCCCTCATTGAGTATAACAAAGTCCCCTCATCGAGTATAACAAAGGGCCCTGATCAAGTATAACAAAGTCCCATGATCGAGTATAACAAAGTCCCCTAATCGAGTATAACAACTGCCCCTTATCGAGTATAACAAAGGCCCCTGATCGAGTACAAAAAAGGCCCCTGGTCGAGTATTACAAAGTCCCCTGATCAAGAATAACAAAGAAAACTGATCGAGTATAACAAAGTCCCCAGATCCAGTATAACAAAGTCCCCTAATAGAGTAAAACAAAGGCTCCTCATCGAGTATAACAAAGTCCTCTGATACAGTATAACAAAGTCCACTGATCCAGTATAACAAAGACCCTTGGTCGAGCATAACAAAGTCCCCTGATCGAGTATAACAAAGTCCCCTGATCAAGTATAACAAAGCCCCTCATCGAGTATAACAAAGTCCCCTTATCGAGTATAACAAAGTCCCCTGATCGAGTATAACCAAGTCGCCTGATCGAGTATAACAAAGGCTCCTCATCGAATATAACAAAGGCCCCTGATCGAGTATAACAAAGTCCCCTGATCGAGTATATCAAAGTCCAGATCGAATATAACAAAGGCCCCTGATCGAGTATAACAAAGTCCCCAGATTGAGTATAACAAAGCCCCCTCATCGAGTATAACAAAGGCCCCTGATCGAGTATAACAAAGGCCCCTGATCGAGTATAACAAAGTCCCCTGAATGTGTATAACAAAGTCCCGTGATCGAGTATAACAAAGCCCCCTCATCGAGTATAACAAAGTCCCCTCATCGAGTATAACAAAGGCCCCTTATCGAGTATAACAAAGGCCCCTGAACGAGTATAACAAATTCCCCTCATCGAGTATAACAAAGTCCCCTCATCGAGTATAGCAATGTCCCCTGATCGAGTATTTTAAAGTCCCTCATCGAGTATAACAAACTCCAATAATCTGCCCTGATCAATTATAACAAAGTCCCCTGATCGAGTATAACAAAGTCCCCTGATCGAGTAAAACAAAGTCCCCTGATCCGAGGTATAACAAATTCCCCTGATCGAGTATAACAAAGTCCCCTCATCGAGTATAACAAAGGCCCCTTATCGATTATAACAAAGCCCCCTCATCGAGTATAGACAAAGTTCCCTGATCGAGTATAACAAAGTCCCCTCATCGAGTATAACAAAGCCCCCTGATCGAGTATAACAAAGTCCCCTGATCGAGTATAACAAAGTCACCTGAACGAGTATAACAAAGCCCCTTGAACGAGTATAACAAAAATCCGTGATCGATTATAACAAAGTCCCCTGATAGAGTAGAACAAATATCCCTGATCGAGTATAACAAAGTCCCCTGATCGAGTAACAAAGTCCCCTCATCGAGTATAACAAAGTCCCCTCATCGAGTATAACAAATTCCCCATATAAAAAAAGTCCCCTGATCCACAAAAACAAAGTCCCCGAACGAAAACAAAGTCTCCCGGTAACATACAGAGCCCTCACGAATAACAAAGTCCCTGATCAAGTATAACAAAGTCCCCAACGAGTATAATAAAGTCCCTAATCGAGTATAACAAAGCTCCCTGATCAAAGTATAACAAAGTCTGACCGAGTACAACAAAGTCCCCATATCGAGCATAAAAAAGCCCTGATCGAGACAACAAAAGCCCCGATCGAGTAAACAACGTCCCCGAACGATTATAACAAAGTCCGCTGATCGAATATAACAAAGTCCCTTATTCGAATATAACAAAGTCCCTGATCGATATAAACAAAGGCCCCGATCGAGTATAACAAAGCCTAATAGAACAACCAAAGCCCCCTAATCGAGTATAACAAACCCTCACCGAAAATATAACAAAGTCCCTGATCAAGATATAACAAAGTCCCCTGAAAGTGCACAACAAAGTCCCCATATCGAGTTTAACAAAGGCCCCTCATCAGTATAACAAAGTCCCTGGTCGAGTATAACAAAATCCCCCATCGAGTTTAACAAAGACCCTCATCGAGTATAACAAAGTCCCCCAATCAAGCAAACAAAGTCCTTGAATCAGTACAACAAAATCGCCAGAAGAGAATAACAAAGTCCCTGATCGAGTAAACAAAAAGTCCCTGGTCAGTATAACAGTCCCTCATCGAGTATAACAAACTCCCTGATCAAATATAACAAACTCCCTAAACAAGTATAAAAAAATCCCTGATCGAGAACAACAAAGTCCTCTGATCGAGTATAACAAACCCCTGATAGAATATAACAAAGTCCCCTCATCGAGTAAAACAAACTCCCTCATCGAGTACAAACAAAGTCCCCTCAACGACATATAACAAAGTCCTGATCGAATAGAGAACAAGAAAGTTCCTTGATCGGTATTCAGTGATAGAGTATAACAAAGTCCTGATCGAGTATAAATAAGGTTGTGTATTCTGATCTGAACAAAAAGTCCCTGGTCAGAGATAATTATGTCCCCATTCAGTTTAACAAAGGCCCTCATCGAGTACAACAGTCCTTCCTGGTCGAAACAAAATCCTGAATCGAGTATAAACAAAAGTCTTTTGAATCCATTGTCTAAGATCAAGAAGCCTTGATCGTGTATGTTGTGCTTCCGCATCATCAGAGTAACAGAGTCTTCATCAAGAGAGCAACAAAGTCCTGAACGAGTATAAATAAAAGTCCATAGCGTCTTCATCAGCGAATGTCCATTGATCGTATAACAAAGTCCAAATATGTTTCTAATTGAGTAAAGAAGTCTCCTGATTCCGAGTATAACAAAGTCCCTGATTGAGTATAAAAGTCTCCTGATCGAGTATAACAAAGGCTTTGGTTCGATACCAGGTCAAAGTCTGCTGATCGAGACCGATCGAGTATAACAAAGTCTGATCGAGTATAACAAAGTCTCCTAATCAGAGAGTAACAAAAGTCCTGATCAGCGACAGCGCTTGACTGATCGAGTATAAACTCCTTGGTCGATATATAACAAAGTCCTGTTCGAGAGCAACAAAGTCCATTATACAAAGGTCCTGATCGAGCAAAAAGTTCTGATCGAGTATAACAAAGCTCCTGAGAAAGTTTATATACAAAGTCCCCTGATAGAGTATAACATCCTCACGAGTATAAATAAACTCTGGCTGAAGTCCCCTGATCCTGATCAGGAGCAAGAAAGTCCCTAAACGATTACAAAGCTCAGATCACAGCCTCCCAACTAGAAGTCAACAAAGTCCCCTGATCACAGTAAATACAAAGTCCCATGAGTACAAAAGTCCCCTGATCGAGTTTAACAAAGTCCCCAACATTAAACAAAGTCCCCTGGTCTAGAACAACAGCCCCTCATCAGATAACAAAGTCCCCTGATCAAGCAAACAAAGACACTGATCGAGACAACAAAACCCCTATCGAGTATAAAACAAAGTCCCCTGATCGAATAACAAAGCCCTATCATACAACAACCCCCCTCATCGAGTATACAAAGTCCCCTGATCGAGTATAACAAATTCCCTGAACGATTATAACAAAGTCCCTGATCGAGTATAAAAGCCCCTGATCACATAACAAAGTCCCCGAACGATTATAACAAAGGCCCTGATCTACATAACAAAGCCCCTGATCGAGTTTAACAAAGCACCCTGATCGAGTATAACAAAGTCCCTGATCGAGTATAACAAAGGACCCTGAACAGAGTTTAACAAAGGCCTTTGATCGAGTATAACAAAGTCCCCTGGCCTATAACAAACTCCTAGTAGAGTATAACAAAGTCCCCTGATCGAGTATAACAAAGTCCCCTGGTCGAGTATAACCAAGGACCTGACCGAGTTTAACAAAGTCCCTTGAACGATTATAACAGCGCCCCTGTCGGAGTATATATTAAAGTCCCTGATCGAGTAACATAGTCCAATGATCTAGTATAACAAAGTACCCTGATCAAGTATAACAAAGCTCTGATCGAGTAAAACAAAGCCCCTGATCGAGCAAAACAAAGGGCCCTGATCGAGTATAACAAAGTCCCCTGATCGAGTATAACAAAGTCACTTCATCATATAACAAAGTCCCCTGATCGAGTATAAACAAATTTCTAATCGAGAATAACAGTTCCCCTGAACGAGTATAACAAAGATCCCTGATCGAGTATAACAAATTCTGATAGAGAGCAACAAAAGTCCTGATCGAGTATAACAAAGTCCCCTGATCGGGTATAAAAATTTCTGATCAGTATATTAAATTCTGATCGAGAAAGTAACAAAGTTCACCAATGAGGCAAACAAAGTCCTCTGATTGGAGAATAAGAAAGTCTCTTGATCGAGTATAACAGCCCTGAACGAGTATAACAAAGATCCTTGACTGAAGATAATAAATTCCCTGAACGTGAGTATAACAAAGTCCCTGATCGAGTATATTAAAGCCCTTATCGAGGCAAACAAAACTCCTGATAGAGTATAACAAAGCCCCCATTGAGTATAACAAAGTCACCTGACCATATAACAGTTACCTGAACGAGTATAACAAAGATCCTTGATCGAGTATAACAAAAGTCCCCTGATAAAGTATAACAAAGGCCCTGATCGAGTATAACAAAGGCCCCTGATCGATATAACAAAGTCCCCTTGACAAGTATAACAAAGTCCCTGAAAGAGCAACAAAGGCCCCTGATCGAGTAAACAAAGGCCCTCATCGAGTATAACAAAATCCCCTTATCTGAGTATACAGTCCTCTATCAGGTATAACAAATTTCTAATCAAGAATTTCCCAAAGTCTTCATCGAGCGAAAGGCCCCCTTATCGAGTATAACTAAGCCCTTGATCGAGTACAGCAAAGTCCCTTCTGATCGAGTATATTAAATTCCTGATCGAGTATAACAAAGTCCACTCATCGAGTATAACAAAGTCCTCTGATTGAGAATAAAGAAATTCTGATCGCGTATAACAAAGTCCCCTGATCGAGTATAACAAAGCCCTGAACGAGTATAACAAAGATCCCTGATCGAAGTAACAAATTCCCTGAACAAGTATATAAAAGCCCTCATCGAGTATATAACAAAGCCCCTGATCGAGTATAACAAAGTCCCCTGATAGAGTATAACAAAAGCCCTCATCGTGTTTAACAAAGTCCTCATCAAGTATAATAAATTCTAATCGAGAATAACAAAGTCCCTCATCGAGTATAACAAAAGCCCCTTATCGAGTAGAACAAAGCCCCTGATCAAGTATACAAAGTCCCCTGATCGAGTATAACAAAGTCCCTGATCAAGTATAACAAATTCCCTAATCGAGAATAACAAAGTCCCTCATCGAGTATAACAAAGGCCTTATCGAGTATAACAAAGCCCCTGATCGAGTATAGGCAAAGTCTCCTGATCGAGTATAACAAAGTCCCCTGATCAAGTATAACAAATTCCCCAATCGAGAATAACAAAGTCCCCGGATCGAGTATAACAAAGCTCTGAACGAGTATAACAAAAGTCCCTGAACGAGTATAACAAAGTCCCTGATCGAGTATATTAAAGTCCCTTAGCGAGTATAACAAAGGCCCTTCATCGAGTATAACAAAATCCCGTGATGGTACAACAAAGGCCCCTGATCGAGTACAAAAAAGGCCCTCATCGAGTTTAACAAAATCCATTGATCGAGTATAACAAAGTCCCTCATCAAGTATAACAAATTCCCTAATCGAGAATAACAAAGTCCCTCATCGAGTATAACAAAGTCCCTGGACAGGTATAACAAAGGCCCTGATCGAGTATAACAAAGTCCCTTATCGAGTATAACAAAGTCCCCTGATCGAGTATAACAATGGCCCTTATCGAGTATAACAAAGGCCCTAATCGAGTACAACAAAGCCCCTGATCGAGTACAACAAAGACCCTGATCGAGTATAACAAAGTCCCTGATCGAGTATAACAAGGCTCCTCATCGAATATAACAAACGCCCTGATCGAGTTAACAAAGTCCCTGATCGAGTATAACAAAGTCCCCGATCGAGTATAACAAAGGCCACTAATCGAGCATAACAAAGTCCCAGATTGAGTATAACAAAGTCCCTGATCGAAGTATAACAAAGGCCCTCATCGAGTATAACAAAGGCCCCTCATCGAGTATAAAGTCCCCTCATCGAGAATATAAAAGTCCCTAATCGAGTATAACAAATCCCACTGATGTGCCCTGATCAAAGTACAACAAATTCCCTGAACAGAGTATAACAAAGGCCTCTTATCAATTATAGCAAAAGTCCCCTAATCAAGTACAACAAAGCCCCTGATCGAGTACAACAAAGACTGATCGAGGTATATAAGTCCCCTGATCGAGTATAACAAAGGCTCCTCATCGAATATAACAAAGTCCCTCATCAAGTATAACAAATTCCCCTAATCGAGAATAAGTCCCTCATCGAGTATAACAAGGCCCTTATCGAGTATAACAAAGCCCTGATCCAAGTATAGCAAAGTCCCCTGATCGAGTATAACAAAGTCCCTGATAGAAATTATAACAAAGCCCCTCATCGTGTATAACAAAGTCACCTGACCGAGTATAACAAAGCCCCCTGAACAGAGTATAACAAAGAGCCTGATCGAGTATAACAAATACCCTGAACAGGTATAACAAAGTCCCCTGAACGGTATAACAAATTCCCCTGATCGAGTATATTATAGTCCCCTTATCGAGTATAACAAAGTCCCCTGATGAGAGCACAACAAGCCCCTCATCGAGTATAACAAAGCCCCTGAGTATAACAAGATCCCTAATCGAGTATAACAAAGTCCCCTGATAGAGTATAACAAAGTCACTGACAGGTATAAAAGCCCTGAACGAGTATAACAAAAGATCCTGATCGAGTATAACAAAGTCCCCTGATCGAGTATAACAAGCCCTGAACGAGTATACCAAAGATCCCTGATCGAGGATAACAAAGTCCCCTCAACGAGTATAACAAAGTCCCTGATCGAGTATAACAAAAGTACTTATCTAGTATAACAAAAGTCCTAATAGTATAACAAAGCCCCCTCAAGAGTATAACAAGTCACCTGACCGAGGTATAGCAAAGTCCGTGATCGAGTATAACAAAGACCCTCATCAAAGTATAACAAATTCCCTAATCGAGAATAACAAAGTCCCTCATCAAGTATAACAAAGGCCCCTTATCGAGTATAACAAAGACACCCTGATCGAGTATAGCAAAGTCCCCAGATCGAGTATAACAAAGTCCCCTGATCAAGTATAACAAATTCCCTAATCGAGAATAACAGACCCTCATCGAGTAAAAAGCCCCTTATCGAGTATAACAAAGCCCTTGCATCGAAGTATAGCAAAGTCCCTCATCATGAGTAACAAAGTCCCCTAGAAAGTATTCAAATTCCCTAATCGAGAATAACAAAGTCCCTACATCAGGTATAACAAAGGCCCTTAATCGACCTATAACAAAGCCCCTGATCGAGTATAGGCAAAGTCCCAGATCGAGTATAATAAAGTCCCCTGATCGGGTATAACAAATTCCCTAATCGAGAATAACAAAGTCCCCGGATCGGTATAAGAAAGCCCTCAACTAGTATAACAAAAGATCCCTGATCGAGGATAACAAAGTCCCCTGAACAGAGTATAACAAAGTCCCCGATCGAGTATATTAAAGTCCCCTTAGCGAGTATAACAAAGGCCCTGATCGAGTATAACAAAGTCCCCTGATGGAGTACAACAAGACCCTGATCGAATACAACAAAGGCCCTCATCGAGTTTAACAAAATCCATTGATCGAGTATAACAAAGTCCCCTCATCAAGTATAACAAATTCCCTAATCGAGAATAACAAGTCCCTCATCGAGTATAACAAAAGTCCCCTGAACGAGTATAACAAAGGCCCTGATCGAGTATAACAAAGTCACCTCATCGAGTATAACAAAGTCCCTGATCAGGTATAACAAATTCCTAATCGAGAATAACAAAGCCCCTTTACGAGTATAACAAAATTCCTGATCGAGTATAACAAAGTCCCCTGATGGAGTATAACAAAGTCCCCTGATCGAGTATAACAAAGCCCCCCTCATCCAGAGTATATTAAAGTCCCCTGATCGAATATAACAAAGTCCAATGATCTAATATAACAAAGTCCCTGATCAATTATACAAAGCCCTGATCGAGTAAAACAAAGCCCTGATCAGGGTAAACAAAGGGCCTGATCGAGTATAACAAAGTCCCTGATCGAGTATAACAAAGTCACCTCATCGAGTATAACAAAGTCCCCATCGAGTATATAAATTTGATCGAGTATAACAAAGTCCACTCATCGAGTATAAAAAGTCCTCTGATTGAGAATAAGAAAGTCTCCTGATCAACTATAACAAAATCCCCTGATCGAGTATAACAAAGTCCCCTGATCGAGTAAAACAAAGTCCCCTGATCGAGTATAACAAATTCCCCTGATCGAGTAAAACAAAGTCCACTGATCGAGTATAACAAATTCCCCTTATTGAGTATAACAAAGCCTCATCGAGTATAGTAAAGTCTCGATCGAGTATAACAAAGTCCCTGATCGAGAGAGCAATAAAGTCCCCTCATCGAGAATATAAAAGTCCCCTGATCGAGTATAACAAAGTCCACTGATATACCCTGATCAAGTACAACAAATTCCCCTGATCGAGTATAACAAAGTCACCTGAACGAGATAACAAAGCCCCTGAACGAGTATAACAAAGATCCCTGATCGAGTATAACAATGTCCCCTGATCGAGTATAACAAAGTCGCCTGATCGGGTATAACAAAGTCCCCTGATCGAGTAAAACAAAGCCCCCCTCATCGAGTATATTAAAGTCCCCTGATCGAGTATAACAAAGTCCAATGATCTAGTATAACAAAGTCCGCTGATCAAGTATAACAAAGCCCCCTGATCGAGTAAAACAAAGCCCCCTGATCGAGTAAAACAAAGGGCCCTGATCGAGTATAACAAAGTCCCCTGATCGAGTATAACAAAGTCACCTCATCGAGTATAACAAAGTCCCCTGATCGAGTATAACATATTCCCCTAATCGAGAATAACAAAGCCCCCTCAACGAGTATAACAAAGTCTCCTGATAGAGTATAACAAAGTCCCCTGATCGAGTATAACAAAGTCCCCTGATCGAGTATAACAAAGTCACCTGAACGAGTATAACAAAGCCCCTGAACGAGTATAACAAAGATCTCTGATCGAATATAACAAAGTCCCCTGATAGAGTATAACAAAGATCCCTGATCGAGTATAACAAAGTCCCCTGATAGAGTATAACAAAGTCCCCTGATCGAGTATAACAAAGTCCCGTGATCGGGTATAGAAAATTCCCCTGATCGAGTATATTAAATTCCCTGATCGAGTATAACAAAGTCCACTCATCGAGTATAACAAAGTCCTCAGATTGAGAATAAGAAAGTCTCCTGATCGCGTATAACAAAGTCCCCTGATCGAGTATAACAAAGCCCCATGAACGTGTATAACAAAGATCCCTGATCGAAGATAACAAATTCCCCTGAACGAGTATAACAAAGTCCCCTGATCGAGTATATTAAAGTCCCCTTATCGAGTATAACAAAGTCCCCTGATAGAGTATAACAAAGCCCCTCATCGAGTATAACAAAGTCACCTGACCGAGTATAACAAAGCCACCTGAACGAGTATAACAAAGATCCCTGATCGATTATAACAAAAATCCCTATTCATATAACACAGTCCCCTCATCATATAACAAATTCCTAATCGAGAATTTCAAAGTCCCTCATCGAGTAAAACAGCCCTCATCGAGTATATTCTAAGCCCCTTGATTGAGTATAGCAAAAGTCCTTTATCGAGAATAACAAAAGTCCTCATCGAGTATAACAAAAAGCCTTTATCGAGTATAACAAAGCCCCTGATCGAGAGTAGCAAAGTCCCCTGATCGAGTATATAACAAAGTCCCTGATCAAGTATAACAAATTCTAATCGAGAATAACAAAGTCCCCTCATCGAGTATAACAAAGGCCCTTATCGAGTATAACAGCTTCCCCCAGATCGAGTATTAAGTAAAGTCCCTGATCGAGTATATAATAAAAGTCCCTGATCAAGTATAACAAATTCTAATCGAGAATAACAGTCCCTCATCGAGTATAACAAAGTCCCTCATCGAGTATAACAAAGCCCCCTCATCGAGTATATTAAAGTCCCCTCATCGAGTATAACAAAGTCCCCTCATCGAGTATAACAAAGCCCCCTGAACGAGTATAACAAAGTCCCCTGATCGAGTATAACAAAGTCACCTGAACGAGTATAACAAAGCCCCTGATAGAGTATAACAAAGTTAACCTGATCGAGTATAACAATGTCCCCTGATCGAGTATAACAAAGTCGCCTGATCGGGTATAACAAAGTCCCCTGATCGAGTATAACAAAGCCCCCCTCATCGAGTATATTAAAGTCCCCTGATCGAGTATATCAAAGTCCAATGATCTAGTATAACAAAGTCCCCTGATCAAGTATAACAAAGCCCCCTGATCGAGTAAAACAAAGCCCCCTGATCGAGTAAAACAAAGGGCCCTGATCGAGTATAACAAAGTCCCCTGATCGAGTATAACAAAGTCACCTCATCGAGTATAACAAAGTCCCCTTATCGAGTATAACAAAGTCACCTGACCGAGTATAACAAAGCCCCCTGAACGAGTATAACAAAGATCCCTGATCGAGTATAACAAAGTCCCCTGATCGAGTATAACAAAGCCCCTTGAACGAGTATACCAAAGATCCCTGATCGAGGATAACAAAGTCCCCTCAACGAGTATAACAAAGTCCCCTCATCGAGTATAACAAAGTCCACTGATCTAGTATAACAAGGTCCCCTGATAGAGTATAACAAAGCCCCCTCATAGAGTATAACAAAGTCACCTGACTGAGTATAGCAAAGTCCCGTGATCGACTATAACAAAGTCCCCTCATCAAGTATAACAAATTCCCCTAATCGAGAATAACAAAGTCCCCTCATCGAGTATAACAAAGGCCCCTTATCGAGTATAACAAAGCCCCCTGATCGAGTATAGCAATATCCCCAGATCGAGTATAACAAAGTCCCCTGATCAAGTATAACAAATTCCCCTAATCGAGAATAACAAAGTCCCCTCATCGAGTATAACAAAAGCCCCTTATCGAGTATAACAAAGCCCCCTGATCGAGTATAGCAAAGTCACTCATCGAGTATAACAAAGTCCCCTCGATCAAGTATAACAAATTCTTAATCGAGTAATAACAAAGTCCTCATCGAGTATAACAAAGGCCCCTTATCGAGTATAACAAAGCCCCTTGATCAGTATAGCAAAGTCCCCTGATCGAGTATATAACAAAGTCCCTGATCAAGTATAACAAATTCCCCTAATCGAGAATAACAAAGTCCCCTCATCGAGTATAACAAAGTCCCCTCATCGAGTATAACAAAGCCCCCTCATCGAGTATATTAAAGTCCCTTCATCGAGTATAACAAAGTCCCCTCATCGAGTATAACAAAGCCCCCTGAACGAGTATAACAAAGTCCCCTGATCGAGTATAACAAAGTCACCTGAACGAGTATAACAAAGCCCCTGAACGAGTATAACAAAGAACCCTGATCGAGTATAACAAAGTCCCCTGATAGAGTATAACAAAGTTCCCTGATCGAGTATAACAATGTCCCGTGATCGAGTATAACAAAGTCGGCTGATCGGGTATAACAAAGAACCCTGATCGAGTATAACAAAGCCCCCCTCATCGAGTATATTAAAGTCCCCTGATCGAGTATAACAAATCCAATGATCTAGTATAACAAAGTCCCCTGATCAAGTATAACAAAGCCCCCTGATCGAGTAAAACAAAGCCCCCTCATCGAGTAAAACAAAGGGCCCTGATCGAGTATAACAAAGTCCCCTGATCGAGTATAACAAAGTCACCTCATCGAGTATAACAAAGTCCCCTGATCGAGTATAACAAATTCCCCTAATCGAGAATACCAAAGCCCCCTGAACGAGTATAACAAAGATCCCTGATCGAGTATAACAAATTCCCCTCATAGAGTATAACAAAGTCCCTTGATCGAATATAACAAAGTCCCCTGATCGGGTATAGAAAATTCCCCTTATCGAGTATAACAAAGTCCCCTGATAGAGTATAACAAAGCCCCCTCATCGAGTATAACAAAGTCACCTGACCGAGTATAACAAAGCCACCTGAACGAGTATAACAAAGATCCCTGATCGAGTACAACAAAGTCCCCTGATAAAGTATAACAAAGGCCCCTGATCGAGTATAACAAAGGCCCCTGATCGAGTATAACAAAGTCCCCTGATAAAGTATAACAAAGTCCCCTGATAAAGTATAACAAAGGCCCCTGATCGAGTAAACAAAGGCCCCTCATCGAGTATAACAAAATCCCCTATACGAGTATAACACAGTCCCCTCATCAAGTATAACAAATTCCCCTAATCGAGAATTTCAAAGTCTCCTCATCGAGTAAAACAAAGGCCCCTTATCGAGTATAACTAAGCCCCTTGAACGGGTACAGCAAAGTCCCTTTATCGAGTATAACAAAGTCCCCTCATCGAGTATAACAAAGGCCCCTTATCGAGTATAACAAAGCCCCCTGATCGAGTAGAGCAAAGTCCCCTGATCGAGTATAACAAAGTCCCCTGATCAAGTATAACAAATTCTCCTATTCGAGAATAACAAAGTCCCCTCATCGAGTATAACAAAGGCCCCTTATCGAGTATAACAAAGCCCCCTGATCGAGTATAGCAAAGTCCCCTGATCGAGTATATCAAAGTCCCCTCATCGAGTATAAATAAAGTCCATGCATTAAAGCCCCTCATCAAGTATAAGAAAGTCACCTGACCGAGTATAACAAAGCCCCTGAACGAGTATAACAAAGATCCCTGATCGAGTATAACAAAGTCCCTGATCGAGTATAACAAAGCCCTGAAACGAGTATAACAAAATCCCTGATCGAGGATAACAAAAGTCCCTGAACGAGTATAACAAAAGTCCCTGATCGAGTATATATAAAAGTCCCTTTAAGGAGTATAACAAAGTCCCTGATCGAGAATAACAAAGTCCCCTGATGTGAGGCCAAACAAAGGCCCCTGATCGAGTATAACAAAAAGATCCCTGATCGAGAACAAAGTCCCCTGATCGAGTATAACAAAGCCCCCACGAGTATAACAAAGATCCCTGATCGAGTATAACAAAGTCCCCCATCAGTATAACAAATCCTAATCGGAATAACAAAGCACTCATCGAGTATAACAAAGTCCCCTGAACGAGTATAACAAAGGCCCTGATCGAGTATACAACAAAGCCCCTCATCGAGTATAACAAAAGTCCTCTGATCGAGTATAACAAAGTCCCTAATAGATATAACAAAGGCCCTAATCGAGTAAACAAAGTCCCTGATCGAGTACAACAAAGTCCTGATAAAGTATAACAAAGTCCCCTAATAAAGTATAACAAAGGCCCCTGATCGAGTAAACAAAGGCCCTCATCAAGTATAACAAAATCCCTTATTCGGAGTATAACACAGTCCCCTCATCAAGTATAACAAATTCTTAATCGAGAACAAAATCCCTCATCGAGTAAAACAAAGGCCCCTATCGAGTATAACCTAAGCCCCTGATCGAGTATAGCAAAGTCCTTATCTAGTATAACAAAGTCACCCTTATAGAGTATAACAAAGGCCCCTCATAGAGTATAAAAAAGCCCTGATCGGAGTAGAAAAGTCCTGATCCAGTATAACAAAGTCCCCTGATCCAAGTATACAAATTCCCTAATCGAAATAACAAAGTCCCTCATCGAGTATAACAAAGGCCCTTATCGGTATAATCAAAGCCCTGATCGAGTATAAAGTCCCTATCGAGAGCAAAGTCCCCTACATCGAGTATAACAAAGCCCCTGATCAAGTATAACAAAGTCCCTGATAGAGTATAACAAAATCCCCTCATCAGAAACAAAGTCCTCATCATATAACAATTCCCTTAACGAGAATAACAAAGTCCCTCATCGAGTATAACAAAGCCCTGATCGAGGATAACAAAGCCCCTGATAGATATAAATAAAGCCTCTGAACGAGTAACAAAGTCCCCGATCGAGTATATCAAATTCCGCTAATCGAGTAACAAAGTCTCATAGAGTATAACAAAGCCTCATCGAGTATAAAAGTCACCAATCATATAACAAAGCCCCTGAACGAGTAACAAAGTCCCTGAACGAGTATAACAAAGTCCCTTGATCGAGTATAACAAAGCCCCTGAACGAGAGTAACAAGATCCTGATTGAGGATAACAAAGTCCCTGAACGAGTATAACAAAGTCCCCGATCGAGTAAAAGGCCTCTGATCAGGTTTAACAAAGTCCCTGATAAAGGTATAACAAAGTCCCCTCACTGAGTATAACAAAGTCGTCTGATCCAAGTTATAACAAGTCCCTTGTTGGAGTTATATGAAACTCCTGGTCGAGGATAACAAAAGTCCCTGATCGAATATAACAAAGTCCCTGATCAGATGTAACAAAGTCTGATCGGTAGAACAAAGTCCCTCATCGAGTATAAAGGCCCTCATCGAGTAAGCAAAAAGTCCGTGATCGGGTATAACAGAATCCCATCATCGAATATAACAAAGTCCTGATCAGGAGTATAACAGTAAAGTCCCCTGATCGAGTATAACAAGGGTCCCCTCATCAAGTATAACAAAGGCCCCTCATCGAGGTATAACAAAGTCCCATGATCGGTATAACAAATCCTCATCGAATATAACAAAGTCTGATCGAGTATAACAAGTCCCTGATCGAGTATAACAAAGTCCCCTGATCGAGGTATAACAGAGGCCCTCATCGGGTATAATAAGCCCCTCATCGAGATACAACGATTCCCTGATCAGGTATATCAAAGGTCCTGATCGGTAGAAGAAGTCCCCTCATCGAGTATAGCAAAGGCCCTCATCGAGTGTAACAAAGTCCTGATCGAGCTAAACAAAGTCCCTCATCGAGGTATAACAAAGTCCATGATCGAGTATAAGTCCCTGATCGGATTATAACAAAGGCCTCTGATCGGGGTTAACAAACTCTGATCGAGTATAATAAAACCCTCACCGGTATAACAAAGTCCCTGGTCGAGAAAGCAAATTCTGATCGAGGTATAACAAAGGCCCTGATCGAGTATAAGAAAGTCCGTGATCCGGTATGTCAAAGTCCTCATCGGATATAACAAATCCTGATCGAGTATAACAAAAGTCCTGATCGAGGTGGGGCAAAGTCCTCATCAGGTATAACAAGGCCCTCATCAGGTATAACAAAGTCCCATGATCAGGTATAACGAAGTCCCCTCATCAGATATAACAATGTCCCTGATCGAGTATAACAAGAATCCCATGATCAGGTATAACAAAGTCCCTCATCGAATATAACGAGTCCTCATGGTATAACAAAGTCCCCAGATCGGTATAACAAAGTCCTGATTGAGTATAAGAAGGCCCTGATCAAGTTTAACTAAAAGCCCTGATCGAGGTATAACAAAAGTCCCTGGTCGAGTATAACAAAGGCTGATCGAATATAACAAGAGCGCCTCAACTGAGTATAACAAAAGTCTGATCGAGTATAACAAAGTTCTGATCGAGTATAACAAAGCCCTGGATCGAATATAATAAGCTCACTCAAAGAATAACCAAAGTCCTGATCGAGTATAACAAAGTCCTCATCAGATATAACAAGGACCTGATCAGGTATAACAAATTCTCCTCAT
>NW_024756614.1:0-14930 GCF_018991925.1 Homarus americanus | reverse complement strand
TGTTGGGTGGAGTTGAGAGAAGACGACCAGGCTGGTGACGCATACGTTAGTTTGGGGAGAATAAAGGCGTTGTAGATGGTCCTCAGCTCTGGCGTGGGTGTCCCAAGTGACCTAAGTCGTCGTAGCATGTAGAGTCGGTACGAGGCTGCCTTGACAGTATTATTTACATGGGCCTTCCAGTCCAGTTTGCTGTCTATAGTTACCCCCAGTATTTTGGTAGACTGCACCAACTGGAGAGGATGGGCACCCACTGTGACTGCTGGAGTTTGCACTGGAGTGGTGGCGGTATTGATGTGCATGACTATGGTTTTGGTGTGGTTGATGGTGACCTTGTTCTCTGTAGTCCATGCCTGTAAGCCTGTCCAGGGTGCCTTGTAGCAATGAGCAGTCTGGTGCGGTGTTGTCCACTGTAACCCCCACAGTGCAGTCATCCACGTACTTCCACCTGTGAGGAGTGTCCAATAGAGCGTCGTTGATCAGGATGAGGAAGCACATTGGTCCCATCTTGGTCCCCTGGGGAACACCGCAGGTGAGGTGTTGGAATGTGGAGACCGAACCCAGGTACCTCACTGCCTGACGACGCTCACTCAGGAAATCAGTGACCCATGAGACCAGGTTGGTGGGCAGCCCTAGTGCAATGGCCTTGCTGATAACAGTGCAGTGATCAACAAGGTCAAAGGCCTTCCTGAAGTCAACAAGGGCAACGGCCAGTGATGTCTTACGTTTCTGCAGGTTTTTGTGCAGAAAATCCAGAAAGCTCACTGAGCAGTGTGATGTAGAGGTGGTCCTCATATTGCCAAATTGCTGTGGATCAATTGACTGATAGATTCTAGCAAATGCCCACTCAAAAACAAAGTCTTCACAGAGTAGACTGGGTATGGGGGTAATGGCAACTGGCCTGAGGTCGTTAGGGAACTGTGGGGTGGTGACCTTGGGGATGGGGGTGACAAATGAGGTTTTCCATTCATTAGGGCATTTGCTTTGTCTGAGGGATGCATTAATAATAGAACAGAGGGGGGGGGGTGGCAAGTTCGACTGCAAAATCCTTGTATATTTTGATTGGGAGGTCAATTGGGGTCGTGGAGCGTTTGGATTTAAATTTCAGGAGTTTGTTGGCGATTTCAAATGGTTGAACACTTGGAGGGGGGGAGGGGGAAGGTAAGTAAGCCGTGAGGAGAGTGAGGTCAAGACTTGTAAGGTATGACATATGGTGGCATAGTGGTTAATAATTATCTCAGCTGCCTCCTCACTAGGTAAATGTGAGATGAAAGGAAGTGTGGGAGACTGACGGTTGAGACCACAGAGATCTTTTACCTTGGCGTACCACTGACCGATGCCGACTTCCTTGAGGCCGTGCACTTTCCTGGGATAATAAGTTTTCTTGGCCGACTTGATTTCCCTGATGACTTGGCTAAGTAGACTTTTGTACAGGCGGTTGTTGGTGTAGTATGCCTTGTTGCATTGCTCAAAAAGTCTTTTTATGCGGGGCGTAATCCACGGGACATCATCGGGGTGGATCCTCAGTGTCTTGGCTGAAAAGAAGTGGTGGTAGGCTTTGGTGATAGTGTCCAGGTAATTATCCCACTTGTTCTGCACATCGTCTAACGTAATCACTTCAGTCCAGGGACACCGGGTTATCCATTGTCCGAAACGCCGCAAAGCAGAGTCAGGGGTGGGTCGGTAAGTCCTGGTGGCAACTGGCGATCGTGAGAAGGAGGGAGTAGGTGACCACAGTAGAGACATGTGGGGGCTGCGTCCCATGGGAGGCAGCGGTTGGGAGGGGGGGGAAGGTAGTGGTTACCGACATCAGTCATGATGAGGTGGCAGCCCCATGTGTGGGAAAGTTAACTATTTGTATAAGGTGGTGTTGTTGGGTGATGTCACTGATGTCTAACTCATTGAAGTCATCGCATATCATCAAAATGAAGTGTTGTGTGTGTGTGTGTGTGTGTTTTATGCATTTCCATAGTTTTAAACACAGAAAACAATAGAAACACAACAAACAAGTAAGACCACTAACACTGTACACCGCCCCGCACTTCACCTGACACCTGAGGGCGGGGTGGAGGAGGAGGGTGGCGGCGGTGTACAATAAAGAAAATACTGATAAGGGGAGAGGATATTAGCAAGACGCCAATGATGGTATGACACTATGTGATCCACGAGACCAACAAACACAGTGCTCAGTCCGTGATAAGTGAGAGTTTAACTGGAAAAACTTCACAGAGCCGGAATCAAGAATTTACGAGTTGTTACCAGACAAAACCTGTTATCATGTGGTGCTCACCTTGTAGTGAAAAAAGGTTATATGTCACATGGGCAGCATAATTTAAAGAGGTTGGGAATTGATATGATCATACAGTATAAAGAAACATGATGTACAGTATTACGGGAGAGAGTGTGATAGAGTCTAATTTAACATGATAACGTGATGTATGAGAGTATAAGTGATGTACTAAAACATCTGGAGACTATATTCGTGACTATAACTCAGGTATGATGTGTTATGGGGGGTATAATATAACAAAGTATTACGTGACAACTGCATAATACAAGGAAGAATAACATGACATAATGAACGTATTATAACATGATGAATACAGTGTGACAACGAATACTTTCATATCATGTGACACCAACCTGGATAATTTCATTTCAATCACCAAGTCAACACTACTGTGAGGGAAGATTATCACTTGACACATTGATTATTTGAGATACAGGTAATATAGCTCATCATCTTAAGCACACCTGAGATATTCAGATATTGTATAAGAAATAATTATTCGTATAGGTTGGTGATGAGACGCCTACATCACCCAAGTGTTCAAGGGAGATGTCGTCGTTGGCGATCTCGTTCAATCGTTCACAATGATGAATGATGAAGAATGGATAATGAGCTGTCTTGACATTGTAGTTCAGAATACTGGAGAGATTTGTTGTTGATAATGTATACCAGACGATCACTGTGTATGGTTAGTTGATGGAAGAGTCGTTCGTAAGTTTCTAAATATTTCGTTTATTTCGTTTAGATTTGGTTCTTATACCCATTAATGTGTCGATAGTTTATTGTAACATATATTCTAAATCTTAAAAAAAAAACATTTACTGAAACATATTTTGTAAATCTAAAAATATATTAGAAAGAAAATCAAATAACAAGTGTAAATAAAGAGTGTCTGATAGGAGGAGCTTAAGGGAAATTAACAACCTTGGTTGAGAAGAGAATGAGGCTGTTTGAAGGTTGATGACGAAAGACGGTCCTTTAATGCGGTGATTCCATCGTCTTCATTGGCGGTGTAACTGAGCGTCCGGCTTAGGTTCTCGTTCAGTCGCCAGGGATCAGGTGACGTAACTTGTGCTAACTTTGTCTCTTTATATACAAATGGTCAATAATTTATCTTGTTTTACTTTACTTCAGTTTGTTTGACTTTCTCGTACACAAATTACCAAAATAAAAACGTTATAAAATAACTCACTTTAGATACAAGAATTTTCGAAGGAATTTTTAAATTTTGCTAGAATGCGACATTAGCTTCCAAGTATTGTTTTTATAAAATTGTGGTCCTTCTTACTTAAGTGGTCAGGATGTAGTCATTAAAGCTTTTATCAGTTCTGGTAGACTTGTGTTCTACAAATTCTTACTGAAATGTATTTGTTGTTGTTGTTTAATTCACACTAAGGTCTACGTCAGGGAGCATCTCACTCCTTCACTCGTGGCCATCTGAGCTCTGAGTAAGTTTTAGAGAATCTTGGGTGAAATGACTACTAATTACCAAGCGCGACAAACGTCACATATCCAGTAAAGTTCTGCAAAGTTCCGGGTTATGAAACTTTTGTTATCATCAGTGTCAAGTCTGGGTCATCAACTATTTGGATTTAAAACTCAATCAGGTAAGACTTGTCTTACAGGCTGTAGTCTGGAACTTAATCAAGTCTGTATCTTTCTGTATCTAGTCTTCGGCCCGGGGAGTCACCATCATGTTCCTCGGCAGTGCCACAGTTGAGGCACTGAAGCTCTCTGGCACTTAACACAGATAATACCAGTGTTCCGGCTAACGAGGGCCTTGTTTACATGACTCCCGGGAAATTCTTCACTACATCGTTCTCATTACGGAAGGTGAGTGGCGCCAACCTTATTGTGGTCACTTGGTGAACTATATCATTGATGTTATAACTGACGGAGTGATACTGTAATTATATTTACATCTCATTTATAAAAAGTGAAAATATATACATTTATTTGATGTTTTTTAATTATATTTTTCAAACATTTTTCAAATAAGGTTAAAACCAAATTTCAGATACAAAAACATGCAAATTTCTGGAAATACTCCCGGTCCAACATTACGGTTGAATCGAGACACCTGTAGAACTGTTAACACTGTAATGGAACAAACGGACACTAGTAGTAACACTGTGGCGGGACACAGGACTAGCTCCTGGTGTATTGGAAGAGTGTCAACAGCAGGAGGTCGTTGGCAAGAGGTAAAGTGAGGCATGAGAGTGGTGGCAGGAGGGTGCTCTACTGTAAGAAGCTATAGTGTAAAACACCACACAGTTAACAAGTGTTGGCAGGAGTGTTGGCAGACGTATTGACAGAAGTATTAGACGATTATGGGCAGGTATGTTGATAGATTTGTTGTCAGGAAGTATGAGAGGAGTTTTAGTGGAGTGTGGAGTAACTGGAGTGCTAAAGGGGATTGGCAGGAGTGGTAGCGGAGTGTGAACTGACTGGAGTGCTGAAGGGGAGTGACAGAGGTGGTAGTGGGTGTGGAGTGGCACTACAGGTGCTAAAGGGGATTGGCAGGAGTGGTAGCGGAGTGTGAACTGACTGGAGTGCTGAAGGGGAGTGACAGGAGTGGTAGTGGAGTATGGAGTGGTTGGAGTGCTAAAGTAATACATGTGGGTTGCAATGAAAGTTTACAGGAGTGTTCAGGGAGCGTAGTCAGGAAAGGTGATTAGAGGAGTGTTGGCAGGAGTGTTGGCAGGAGTGTTGGAGGAGTGTTGGCAGGAGAGGTGGTGGAGTATTGGCAGGATTTTAGAGAAGTGTTGGTATAAATATTGGATGATTGTTGGAAGAAGTGTTGGGAAATTGGAAGTAGTGTTGGCAGGAGTGTTGGCAGGAGTGTTGGCAGGTACAGGGAGTGAAGAGTCAACAGTCATAAAAGAACACAACATGTCGTGCACATTTACCCGTCGTTAATCTAACTTGTGTGGCGGGAACGTGTAGTGAACCTTCAACACCCGGGGAGGGAACACACGACCTCTCCCCTACAACACCCTCACTGTTTCGTCCTCTACCTCGACCTCTCCCTCTCCCTCTACCTCTACTTCTCCCTCTACCTCTACCTCTCCCTCTCCCTCTCCCTCTCCCTCTACCTCTACCTCACCGTGTACAGGATTTGTTTATGGCGTCGTAAATCTCTCGTGACATACTGGAGTTCCTTGCCGGTCAGTTGATGCCAGAAAGGAACCAACTCCGAACTTGTTATGATCCATAGAGGAATATATAGGAAGGTTGGTCATCTATTACTGCTTATGTCTTGTTCCTGAGTGAGAACGTGACTGTCAGCACAGTGGCAGAGGTGTTGAGAGACGGGCATTATCTCCCCGTCTGACTCACAACTGTCAGACTCAAGAAGAAAACTACCATCAATGACCCTAACTGTTGATCACCTTGTTACCGTGAGTAATTACTACACTTTCTCCATCACCTCCTGAGACCCATTCACAACATCGGCAAATGAGGTTAATTTTCCCGCAAATTAAAAAAAAAGTTTAATTTCCTTCTGTAAGTAAAATAAAATATTGATCTTTCTGGTGATGTAAATGTACTGTACAGTGTCCTGAAGATACGACTATTCTTATACTCTTGTGCTGTAGCCTAACAAATGATACTAGAAATATTATGGTATTTGTGGCAGTCAAGGTACAGTACATAGCCAGTGACCCTTTAGTACTTATTGGTCTCATTAATTAATCGGGATCTCGTGGAGTTACAGGAAAAATGCAGATTATGTCTTTTTACACAAAAAAAAAAATATTATTCTAAAATGTGTATTTCATGTAAAAATTTGCGCAAATGTTTTATAACTTATTTTTTTACTTATAAGATAAAACATTATTTGCACATATTTTCTCCTGTGAATAAAAATGGATCTTGGTTTCTTTGGAAATGCGAGAATATTTTTAATTTTTTTTAATTTACTTTACTTTTTTTTCCATCATTTTTTCTGTTGTGTATGTTTCCATCTCACTCATCACCATTTTCTAACTCTCTGGTGTTTTAGTAGAAACATTTCAGGTAAATAAACACAGTAGTTAAAACAGTGGGAATATAAACCAGCGAATAACAGACAGCAGGTAACGTTAAGGTGAGTGAAATATTTGGTCCCAGTACTGACGGTCAGTGAGGACTACGACACACTAGGAGACGGAAGGTACCGACACTGCACTCGACCACCTTCACTTCCCAACTGTATAGTCAGGTATCCTTTCACAGTTGGGTCGCCTAAGGGTGCCCTGGGCCTCAGCGAAAGTATACTATAATAATGATAGTGTAACCGATTTAATTGGTTAACTATATTTTGTTAAAATAAAATACTCATGATGGCAGTTTTATAATTCTGTATTAATATTTCTGAACCACTAAAACAAATGAAAACTGCCCCAAACTTCACCATTGCAAACAGAACTATAATAGTTTCAGTGTATTATAGTAGCATTATGTCTTGTTCCCCAAGATGATGTCGGCCATAGAATCACGTGAGGCGTGACGTCATGTGTTAAGGGTCTACAGAATGATGTTTCCTCAAATCATCCAGATAATTAAGACAGTGTGACTTATGATTAGGAGAGCCCGGATGTTCAGGCAAAATACCAGAAATGCCTTCAGTGTATTTGACTATTTTTACAATTTCAGCAAAAAATATCCATTTCCTCTTCATGCGCCAAGTATCGGGATCTCGAGGAGTTACAGGAACAATGCAAATAATCTTTTTTTACTTGAGCAAATTATTCTAAAATGTATATTTCATTTTGATGACATTTAAAAGTTTTTACAAATGTTTTATAACTTATTTTTACTAACAGGATAAAACAGTATTTGTGCATTTCCTCAACTGTGAATAAAAATGATTCTTAGTTTCTCTCCCTTCCTTATGTAAGCCGGAGGTAGTCAGCGCTGGTAGCCTGGCGGAGGTAATATATACCTCCTAACATTATCAAACACAACCTTCATAAATGTTAACCCGCTTAGAGTCAACCCACACGCCGCCCCAACAACGGATCACTGATGGCGGTGGATAAACACATTAAAATCTCACAAGAAATTAATAGAAAATAACCTTCATTAACCTGTGGAACAAAAACTACATGTTAAAGCTACGCTGACAACACCTGTATGTTATTATTATACATTTCTGACAGACCTTTACTCTGTGTCAAGTGAAACACATAAGCCACTGTTTACAAATACAACTAAAAGGACAACAAAATAGTTAACATTAACAGAGGTAAACACAGTCATATAACATGTAGCCACACACCCACGTCCTCTGAGGCCAATAATATCTCGTAATTGGTGAATTCTGAACCTGTACCTTTGAGCCTAACCTAACTTAACCTAACCTAACAATAGTTACGATTACATTTAAGGTCAACTGAAAAATGCCTCGTCTGAAGTCCTTAATTGTATTATGAATTCAGTAATCCCATCACTAATGTTGCTTCCCTGTTGCAGTTTTATTAGCACGTGTCGCCAATTGTCTATTACACGGGCACTGTTAAAAAATATTAACATCAAAGGTAATTTTTTTTACCTTTTATTTTAAACTGTTTGGTAGAGCGTTCTGACACCCACGCCATATCCTAATTGAAAAACATGAGAGCAGTACGGTGGTCTAATTACACGAGAACAAGAAACCATTTAATTACGTGTCTAGAGCCAGCGGCTTTGGTGATATTTTCTGATTTAGAATTATGAAAAAAAGAATAATTCTCACATATTCTGACGTATTGGATCAGACTTTCGAGAATACAGAATCATTTTGTTTTATTATATCTCACAGGAGTTACACTTGGACCTGCCCGTCAATATATAGAATTCGATAAAAGATCTTCATTTATTTTTGTCATATGATGATATAAACCTGAGCTTGAGAAATGACTCGGTACAATGCCGCAGGACTAAAATATGACGTGTGCGACATTACAGCACTTAACCACAGTGTGAAGAATGGTCTCGTGTTCCAGCATAACAATAGTAGTGATGTCGCTGTTGTGGTAAATAATCCCCTAAGTTGTTGTGGATTCTTATCTTGGTGTTCTTCAAGTGACATATTCCAACTATATGTTACACGCACACACACAAGCAGTTATCATAACACACAGGCATTCATCACAACAGGGATATAAAGGCTTGTTATTGTCACCACCAATATCTCACACTTTCCGACGTTCTTCAACTGTGTTAACTTAAGGTACAGGAAATATTACAGTGATAATGGACGTCATCTGTGCGGCAGCTCTTATACAACTCCAATGAACTAAGATCATTGTGTTGATCATGTCGCTGAAAGTTTACCCTCAACACTGATACTAAACACCACACCCTGCCAGGCTCTCATTCCACACCCTGACAAGCTCTCATTCCACACCCTGCCAGTCTCTCCTGCTTCACCCTGCCAGTTACTCACCCCAGACCCTGCCAGTCGCTCATTCCACACTCTGCCTGTTTCTCCTTCTTCACCATGTAGTCATTCCAGACTCTGCCAGACAACCATCATTATATTCCACACTTGGCATCACAGCGCCTCTACATAATCTTCTGTCCATAAATTCATCGTTATTGTCAATGCTTCTCAATTGTCATTTTCCTCTTTGTCAGTTGTCTCCCAAAGTTTTATCAGCACATATCTTTTAAATTCTTTCTTAAGTATCTTTAATTATTTCATTTATTTACTGTGGAAGGTATATTACCTTCTCCTGCATCAGCCTGATTGCCTCTACTGTGGAATATTGCTGGTGGGTGGAAAAGTGGGGTCAGCGCTGAATGATAGGAAGCAGGGACTGAGGGCCTTAATATTCTCCCCTTCCGTTGAGGTGATTACGAGATGGAAGAATATTGTCAGGACCGAGGGCTGCCTGGGGGATAAAACGGACTGCCCTTGGAATACATAATGGAGCGGAAAAATGAGATCAAAGTTGAAATCGAAACGTGAAGGAAATGTTATGTGTAAGATATCCCGGAGGGGCAGAGAGCACTTCTTGGTATGAGGAGAAAGGAAGGATTACAGCAGCGGGTACGTGTCTTCCACTCATGAAAGATCAAAGATAAGACGCAAGGACAATATTCGTTAATTGTGGCTCTTACCTGGTCTGGTGGAGGATCATAAGGTTAATGAGTTCTCCTCTATGTTGCTTTACGTTTAACATATATTTTTATATTTATTCAACTAAATTAGCGGAGATAAGGACAAGGGTGTTACAACGTGTGTGTCAGAGTCACTGAGTCCTCATCGATGCGCTGGCTAGTGTTTGTACAGTATAATACTCCTTCCAACCTCCCTGGGGCCGGTCAGAGAAGACTTTGTGGTGTGTGTGTGTGTGTGTGTGAGGGTGTGTGTGTGTGTGTGTAAAGGCCTAGGACTTAGGGATAGAAATCCCTTACCAGGCTAATCAGGATCTTAATAAAGGAAAGTCAAGGACCATGGTTTTCCGAGGAATAACAAACAACCGTTAGAGATTGGCATCTCTTTACTATAAAAATATAACAAAACTCTGACACCACTCAACAATCATCAAATAATTACGGGAGTCAAACAATTAATGGAAGCAACAATTAAAGGAATCAAACAAATAATGGGAGTCAGCAATTAATGGATTCAAACAATTAAATGGAGTCAACAATTGATAGAATCGAACAATAAAGGGGAGTCAGCAATTAATGGAATCAAACAATTATAGAATCAAACCATGAACAAATATTTCCTACGGCAGTGGCCCTGGGGGAAGGTTCTGGAACGCGGTGATGCACACTCAGGGCAGGGAAGCGTCCATTCACTCCACACTCAGCAACGTCTTGAAAAGGCAGGAGAACACCGGGGCACCGACGGAATGTGATGAACTGATGGACGTGGTATGCGGTAGTGGTAGATGACCAGAGAGTTGGCAGTTGATAGGTGAAGGTCTGGGAACACAGCCCACGAGTCCAGGACCTATGATGAGATCACAGCCAGAATTTGACGGACAGCAGGGTAGCTAGATACTGACGGTATGGCGGCTGGGTTGAATCTGCCGGCGGCGGAGAGGGTTGCTGCCGTTATCACCTCCGTCCAACCACCCCAAGTGTCGTCTGCACCAGCAAACGAGCGAGTTAGCAGCGGTAACTAGCCGGAGGATCGTTTCTGCCCTTACACTGCTCCCCCAACAAAAATCTACTGTAAGGTAGATTAAAACTTAAGATTAGTACAAAAAGCATAATCATCTTACAACAAATGCTTAAATACACATTGCACAAAAAAAAGGTCATAGAAAAGAATAGGTAGAAACTTGATGTCCAAAACGAAGGCCGTATCAAGGAACTGCACGTGGGGTCCACTTCAGTCCAAGTTTAAGTTTGGGCCTATTTCCTGCCGTAGAGGATTCTTCTATCTCGTCAGGTGTTGGCAGCAACTGGCAACCGAGATCAACAGACTCTGGCGTCCGAACTTCACAGGAACTCTTGCAGGGTAGTGCCTCGACTAACTCCAGCTTGGGGACGTCGTCAAGGACACGAGCAATGTGGGTCCTGCAATTATATTGCTTTAACAAATTCGCTTGATGTAATTTAGGCTTCTTAGAGGAAGGGGGTGAGAATCGTCCAACAAAATCTATGGCTACCCGAGAAGATGGTTCTGCAACGACGGGTAAGGGTTCAAGTGGAACAGGACGGACTCTACCCTTGGCGGACATACGTGGGCACTGATCACAACTCCTACAAAAAGCTCTAATATCCGCTCCCATACCTGGCCAGTAAAACTGATCAGCAACCTTCCTATAAGTTTTCCTACGAGAACAGTGACTTACAAGAGAGCTCTTGTGAGCTACAGAGAGAATGTTACTACGACAAACAGCAGGGACAACAAGTAAAAACCGACCTACTTTAGCTGGTCGCTTGGATGAAACACAAGACCTGTGTAACACCCCATTAATAGAAACAAACTTATAAACCGACCCATCTCTCACCTGATCCTCCTCCCCGGAAGTCACCTTCTCTCTTACCCGCTTCAGAGTGGCACACGAGTCTTGAAGCTTGGCGAACTCCTTGGGCGTCACAGTCAGTGGCAACAAATTCGGCAGAATCAGGGGATGCGGTCGTTTCACCTTCGCCGTCCGTGGCCCTACAGCTTGGACCTTGGCGGCAGGCGTGGCGGCGTGAGAGGGTGGCGAGGCGACCTCGGCAGGTGGCGAGTCGTCGTCCTCAGCAGGTGGCGTGGGGACTGGTGCTGTGGGCGAGGAGACTGGTGCTGGTGGCGAGGAGAGTTTTAACGTTTCCGGGTCGTTAGGGTCACGAACACCGGGAACATTACCAATGAGGGCACTTGCACATTTAATGGGAGCTCTTACCACATTAGACCAACCAGTGAAATAGGGGCAACGCAGGTAGCACCTAACAACAGGGAACTGGTCAACACGACCTAAATAATCGGCGACACTAACCTTCGGGCAGCTGGAGATGTCAGCGTCAGGCAGGGCTTCTTCAGAGACAATAATGCACGAGCAACCAGTGTCCCTGATGAAAGTAGATGCCCTAGACCCATTGATTGTTCCACTGACACAATAACGGGGGCAGCTCCTGACCTCCAAACAGAATCCGACCTTGTTGCTGGGTTGAGTGTCAGCAGTCTTGAAGGCGAGGGGATTCCTGGGACAGCGAGAACGAATGTGCCCTTCTCCTCCGCAGCTGTGACACCGCACGGCTGGTGAACTACTCTTGTGTACTCCTGGGGATGGTTCCTCGGAGGACGGAGGCTTCGCAATCTTCACTACAGGAGGGGAAGACTTGGGGTAGGCGTTGCGAGCAGACGCCCAGTTGTCGGCAAGATGCACAGCTTCTCCAAGCGTCGCTGGCTGGTGTTCTTTGATGAAAATTCTCAAGTCTGGAGGTAGAGAAGACAAAAACTGATCTAATATCATGAAATTAGAGAGAGACTCAAAGGTTTCTTCAACCCCTGATGTCTCCAGCCATTGTTGAAATAAACGACCCAGGTGAATCGAAAACTGCTGGTACGTTTCTCCCTCTCTAATCTTCGTTCTGCGAAAATCAGCACGATAACCGTCAGAAGTCTTGCAAAATCCTCGCAAGAGAGCTTGCTTCAACAAGAGGTAATCTCGGGTGATGTCGGCAGAGAGGGACGTGTAAATTTCTACCGGCTTACCACTCAGTAGGCTACCCAACCTTACAGCATAGCTATCTGGGGCTACACCAAGCAGCTCAGCTACCCGCTCAAACCTAACAAGGTAGGAGGCGATGTCTTCTCCTTCACGGTACACAGGCAAGCTGGGTTTTACCACATTGTCCTGTATATGGCCAGAGGAGGCTGGTCTACTTGAAGCATTAATCCTAGCCAGTTCTAGGTCCTTTTCTGCCTGCAACTTAGCTAATTCGAACTCTCTTTCTTTCTCCCGTTCCTCCACCTCTCTCTCTTTCTGACGTTCCTCTCTCGCTCTCTGACGTTCCTCTCTCTCGGCATTCTGTTGGGTGACCACATACTGACCAATGTCATTACCTGTCAGACCCAGGGCCACCGCTTGATCTTTCCACACCTCAAAAGCAGACATAATGATCCGAAAGGCCAAGAACAAAGGAAAAAACAAACTACTTACCCCGCAAATAGCCAAAGGTAAATCACCTAGTGGCTCAATCAGACCAGTAAATGATTTGATCCGACTGGAGGGAACCTCGTTCCGCACCCAGCCCAGCTGAATCACCTCAGGGTAACGAAACCGCACCAGGTGAAACAACAACATATATGCTATGACAGCATCCACAGTGCACCCCAACCAACACTAATTAACTTCCCAAGTACAAGGGAGAGCAACAAAATTAGCACACAGAAGGAAGGGATAACCACTGAACAACACTTGCTTCCGGGCCACAGACAGCAAGGTGGCGCGCTCACGGCGACTTACAACAACACCGGAACGAATGTTAAACCTCAGAAACCAAAGGTCAGAGACAAATCCTGGCAAGGTCGCCACTTGTAAAGGCCTAGGACTTAGGGATAGAAATCCCTTACCAGGCTAATCAGGATCTTAATAAAGGAAAGTCAAGGACCATGGTTTTCCGAGGAATAACAAACAACCGTTAGAGATTGGCATCTCTTTACTATAAAAATATAACAAAACTCTGACACCACTCAACAATCATCAAATAATTACGGGAGTCAAACAATTAATGGAAGCAACAATTAAAGGAATCAAACAAATAATGGGAGTCAGCAATTAATGGATTCAAACAATTAAATGGAGTCAACAATTAATGGAATCAAACAATTATAGAATCAAACCATGAACAAATATTTCCTACGGCAGTGGCCCTGGGGGAAGGTTCTGGAACGCGGTGATGCACACTCAGGGCAGGGAAGCGTCCATTCACTCCACACTCAGCAACGTCTTGAAAAGGCAGGAGAACACCGGGGCACCGACGGAATGTGATGAACTGATGGACGTGGTATGCGGTAGTGGTAGATGACCAGAGAGTTGGCAGTTGATAGGTGAAGGTCTGGGAACACAGCCCACGAGTCCAGGACCTATGATGAGATCACAGCCAGAATTTGACGGACAGCAGGGTAGCTAGATACTGACGGTATGGCGGCTGGGTTGAATCTGCTCGTGGCGGAGATAGTCGCTGCCGTTATCACCTCCGTCCAACCACCCCAAGTGTCGTCTGCACCAGCAAACGAGCGAGTTAGCAGCGGTAACTAGCCGGAGGATCGTTTCTGCCCTTACAGTGTGTGTGTGTGTGTGTGTGTACATTATAGCTATGTGACACAGTAGGTCTACGTACAACGCACGCACACGAACACATACATGCACAGGAGGACCCGTGAACTGCCGAGTTATTTCATTTTGTTATGTTCACAGCAGGAACATCACCCAACATCATGCTGTGTGGTGTTCACAGCAGGAACATCACCAAACATCATGCTGTGTGGTGTTCACAGCAGGAACATCACCCAACATCATGCTGTGTGGTGTTCACAGCAGGAACATCACCCAACATCATGCTGTGTGGTGTTCACAGCAGGAACATCACCCAACATCATGCTGTGTGGCGTTCACAGCAGGAACATCACCCAACATCATGCTGTGTGGTGTTCACAGCAGGAACATCACCCAACATCATGCTGTGTGGTGTTCACAGCAGGAACATCACCCACATCATGCTGTGTGCGTTCACAGTAGGACATCACCCAGCATCACGCTGTGTGGTGTTCACAGCTGGAGCATCAACCACCATCACGCTGTGTGGTGTTCACAGTAGGAGCATCACCCAGCATCATGCTGTGTGGTGTTCACAGCAGCAGCATCACCCAGCATCACGCTGTGTGGTGTTCACTGCAGGAGCATCACCCAGCAAAACGCTGTGTGGTGTTCATAGCAGGAACATTACCCAACATCATGCTGTGCAGGAACATCACCCAACATCACGCTGTGTGGTGTTCACAGCAGGAGCATCACCCATCATCATGCTGTGTGGTGTTCACAGCAGGAGCATCACCCAGCATCATGTTGTATGGTGTTCACAGCAGGAGCATCACCCAACATCATGCTGTGTGGTGTTCACAGCAGGCGCATCACCCAGCATCATGTTGTATGGTGTTCACAGCAGGAGCATCACCCATCATCATGCTGTGTGGTGTTCACAGCAGGAGCATCACCCA
>NW_024756613.1:0-10703 GCF_018991925.1 Homarus americanus | reverse complement strand
TGCACCTCTGACTCTCCCAGGTACACCTCTGATACTCCCAGGTACACCTCTGACACTCCCAGGTCCGCCTCCGACACCCCATGTACAACTCCGACACTCCCAGGGTAAACCTCCGATACTCCAAGGTGCACCTCCTGACACTCCCAGGTACACCTCCTGACCTCCCTGGTACACCTCTGACCTCCAGGTACACCTCAACTCCCTGGTGCACCTCCAGGCCTCCCAGGGACAGCTCTTTCACTCCCTAGTTATCCTGTTGCTCCCCAGGTACACCCTCAGACACTCCCAGGTGCACCCTCAGACACTCCCAGGTGCCTCTGACATTCCCAGGTACACCTCTGACACTCCCAAGGTACACCTCACACTCCCAGGTACACCTTTGACACTCCTAGGTACTCACTGACACTCCCAGGTACACCTCCGACACTCCCAGGTACACCTCTGACACTCCCAGGTACACCTCTGACACTCCCAGGTACACCTCTGATACTCCCAGGTGCTCCTCTGATACTCCCAGGTACACCTTTGACACTCCCAGGTGCTCCACTGAGCACTCCCAGGTGCACCTCAGACACTCCCAGGTTCACCTTGACACTCCCAGGTACACCTCTGACCTCCCAAGTTGCACCTCCTGACCTCCCAGGTACATCTCCGACACTCCCAGTGCACCTCCGACCTCCCAGGTACACCGTTGACACTCCAGGTACTCCACTGACATTCCCTGGTGCACCTCTGACACTCCCAGGTACACCTCTCCACTGCCAGTTCCACCTCCGACACTGCCAGTACACCTCTGACATTCCAGGTACACTTCCTCACACTCCCAGGTACACCTCCGACACTCCCAGGTACACCTCTGACACTCCCAGGTACACCTCTGACCTCAGGTACACCTCCGACACTCCCAGGTACACCTCACACCTCCAGGTGCACCTCTGACACTCCCAGGTACTCCTCTGACGCTCCCAGGTACACCTTGACACTCCAGGTACTCCACTGACCTCCCAGGTACACCTCAGACACTCCCAGGTACACCTGCTGACACTCCCAGGTACACCTTTGACACTCCCAGATTACACCTCCAGGCACTCCCAGGTGCATCTCTGACACTCCCAGGTACACCTCTGACACTCCCAGGTACACCGTTGACACTCCCAGGTACTCACTGACATTCCTGGTACACCTCTGACACTCCCAGGTACACCACTTACACTGCCAGGTCCACCTCCGACACTGCCAGGTACACCTCTGACATTCCCAGGTACACTTCTCACACTCCCAGGTACACCTCGACACTCCCAGGTGCCTCTGACACTCCCAGGTACACCTCTGACCTCCAAGGTGCACCTCCGACACTCCCAGGTACACCTCCTGACCTCCCAGGTACACCTCTGACACTCCCAGGTACCTCTGACACTCCCAGGTACACCTCTGACACTCCCAGGTACACCTCCAACCTCCCAGGTTCACCTCTGACACTCCCAGGTGCCTTCTTACACTCCAGGTACACCTCCGACCTCCCAGTGCACCTCTGACACTCCCAGGTACACCTCTGACATTCCCAGGTACACCTCTGACACTCCCAGGTGCACCTCTGACACTCCCAGGTACACCTTTGACAACCCAGGTACTCCACGACATTCCTGATTACCTCTGACACTCCCAGGTACACCGCTGACACTCCCAGGTACACCTCCGACACTCCCAAGTACACCTCCGACCTCCCCAGTGCCCTACTCCACTCCCAGGTGCCTCCGACACTCCCAGGTACCCTGTGACACTCCCAGGTACACCTCCAACCTCCCAGGTTCACCTCTGACCTCCCAGGTACACCTCCTGACCTCCCAGGTACTCCTCTGAGCCTCCCAGGTACACCTGACGCCCCTCCCAGGTACTCCACTGAGACTCCCAGGTACACCTCAGACACTCCCAGGTGCACCTCCTGGCCTCAGGTACACTGACACTCCCAGGTGCACCTCCTGACACTCAGGTACATCTCCGACACTCCCAGGTTTACCTCCGACCTCCCAGGTACACCGTTGACGTTCCCTGATGCACCTCTGACCTCCCAGGTACACGCTGCTGCCAGGTCCACCTCCGACACTCCCAGATACACCTCTGACATTCCCAGGTACCTTCTGACACTCCCAGGTACACCTCCGACTCTCCAGGTACACCTCCTGACACTCCCAGGTACCTCCTGACACTCAAGGTGCACCTCCGACACTCCCAGGTACCTCTGACACTCCCAGGTACACTTCTGACACTCCCAGGTGCACCTCTGACACTCCCAAGTACACCTGGCTCCCAGGTACACCTCCAACACTCCCAGGTACACCTCCTGACACTCCCAGGTGCACTTCTTACACTCCCAGGTACACCTCCGACACTCCCAGGTACACCTCTGACACTCCCAGGTACACCTCTGACATTCAGGTACACCTCTGACCTCCCAGGTGCACCTCCTGTCGCTCCCAGGTGCACCTTTGACATCCAAGATGCTCCCTGACATTCCCTGGTACACCTCCTGACACTCCCAGGTGCACCGCTGACACTGTCAGTGCACCTCCGACACTCCCAAGTACACCTCCGACACTCCCAGGTAAGCTTCTCACACTCCCAGGTACACCTCCGACACTCCCAGGTACTCCTGTGACACTCCCAGGTACACCTCCGACCTCCCAGGTACACCTCCTGACACTCCATGTGCACCTCTGACACTCCCAAGTTACTCCACTGAACATTCCCTGGTGCACTTCTGACACTCCCAGGTAGCGTCCGACACTCCCAGATACACCTCTGACATCAGGTACATCCTCTGGCACTCCCAGGTACACCTCTGACACTGCCAGGTACATCCGATATTCCCAGGTACACCTCAGATATTCCCAGTGCACCTCCTGATACTCCCAGGTACACCTTTGAAACTCCCAGGTGCTTCACTGACCTCCCTGGTACACCTCTGACACTCCCAGGTGCTCCTCTGACCTCCCTGGTTCACTCCTGAGACTCCAAGGTACACCTCTGACACTCCCTGGTACACCTCCGATATTCCCAGGTAACCCTCCGATATTCCCAGGTACACCTCCGATACTCCCAGGTACACCTTTGGGACTCCCAGGTGCTTCACTGACACTCCCTGGTATACCCCTCCCAAGGTACACCTCTGACCTCCCCAGGTACACCTCCGATACTCCCAGGTACACCTCCGGCACTCCCAGGTAAACCTCCGATACTCTCCATGTGCATCTCTGACACTCCCAGGTACACCTCTGGCCACTCCCTGGTACCCCTCTGGCATCCCAGGTACACCTCAGACACTCCTATTTCTCCTGACACTCCCAGGTACACCTCCGACATTCCAGGTCACTTCTCACACTCAAGGTGCACCTCCGACACTCCCAGGTACACCTCCGACACTCCCAGGTAAACCTCCGATACTCAGGTACACCTCTGACACTCCCAGGTACACCTCAGACACTCCCAGGTACACCTCAGACACTCCCAGGTACACCTCCAGACACTCCCAGGTACACCTCTGACAGTACCTGGAACACCTCAGACACTTCTAGGTGCACCTCTCACCTCCAAGGTACACCTCTGACACTCCCAGGTACTCCTGTGACCTCCTTGAGTCTTCTCTGACACTCCCAGGTACACCTCAAGATACTCCCAGGTACACCTCAGACACTCCCAGGTACACCTCAGACACTCCAGGTGCACCTCTGACACTCCCAGGTACACCTCCGACACTCCCAGGTACACCTCTGCCTCCCAGGTGCACCCTGACACTTCCAGTTGCTCCACTGGCCTCATGGTGCACCCGGCCTCCCAGGTGCTCCACCTGACCTCCCAGGTACACCCCATACACTCCCAGGTACACCTCCTCACTCCCAGGTGAAACCGCTGACACTACCAGGTGCACCTCTGACACTCCATGTACACCTCAGACACTCCCAGGTGCACCTCTGACCTCCCAGTGCTCCACTCTGACTCTCCCAGGTACACCCCTGAGCACTCCCAGGTACACCTCTGACACTCCCAAGTACACCTCTGACACTCCCAGGTACACCTGACACTCCCAGGTACACCCCAGATACTCCCAGGTACACCCCTGCGACACTCCCAGGTACACCTCCGACACTCCCAGGTACACCTCTGACCACTCCCTGTACACCTTTGAGCCTCCCAGGTCACCTCTGACACTCCCAGGTACACCTCTGACCTCCCTGGGTGTTCACTGACACTCCCTGGTACACCTCTCACACTCCCAGATACACCTCAGACACTTCCAGGTACACCTCTGACACACTCAGGGTACTCCACTGACACTCCCTGGTACACCCCTGACACTCCCAGGTACACCTCTGACACTCCCAGGTACACCCTGACACTCCCAGGTACACCTCAGACACTCCCAGGTACACCCAGATACTCCCAGGTACACCCCAGACACTCCCAGGTACACACCTCTGATGCTCCCAGGTGCAGCTCTGACAATCCCAGGTACTCCTGTGACACTCCCAGGTACACCTCCGACACTCCCAGGTACACCTCTGACACTCCCAGGTACACCTCCGATATTCCCAGGTACACCTCCAGATATTCCCAGGTACCTCTGATGCTCCCAGGTCACCTTTGGGACTCCCAGGTACTTCACTGACACTCCCTGGTACACCTCCTGAGCCTCCCAGGTGCTCCTCTGACACTCCCTGGTTCCCAGGCACACATTCGATACCGCAGGGTATACCTCTGACACTCCCCAGGCACACCTCTGGGACACCCCAGGCACACCTTCGACACTCCCAGGAACACCTCTGACAATTTGGTGGCACTCATCTGACACTCCCTGGTACCTCTGACACTCCCAGGTACCTCTCTGACACTCCCTGGTACACCCTCTGACACTCCCCCTGGTACACCTCTGACACTCCCCTGGTCTCTACTCTGACACTCCCAGGTACCCTCTGACACTCCCAGGTATTCCTCTGACAATTCCTGCACACCTCTGACACTCCCCAGGTACTGCTCTGACATTCCCTGGTACACCTCTGACACTCCCAGGTACCTCTGGACACTCCCTGGCACACCTCTGACACCCCAGGCACTCCTCTGACACTCCCAGGTACACCCCTGACCCTCCCAGGTACACCCCTGACACCTAGGTACACCTCTGACACCCAGGTGCCACATGTGATACCTGCGAGGCATACCTCTGACACCCCAGTTACACCCCCACACTGCCAGTTACACCCCTGACACTCCCAGGTACACCCTGACACTCCCCAGATACCTTACACCTTGACTCTCCCAGGTACACCACTGACACTACCAGGAACACCTCTGACTCTCCCAGGTACTCCTTTGACGCTCCCAGGTACCTCTGACACTCCCCAGTACACCTCTGACACTCCCAGGTACACCTCTGACACTCCCAGGTACACCTCTGACACTCCCATGTACACCCTCTGACACTCCCAGGTACACCTCCGATACTCCCAGGTACACCTCCGATACTCCCAGGTACACTCCCAGACACTCCCTGTCACCTCTGGACTCCCTTGTTCACCTCTGACACTCCAAGGTACACCTCTGACACTCAGGTACACTTCTGACACCCCAGGTACACCTACACTCACTGGTTCTCCCCTGACACTCCCAGGTACACCTCAGACACTCCCAGGTACACCTCAGACACTCCCCAGGTACATCTCTGACACAGGTACACCCCAGACACTCCCAGGTACACCTCTTACACTCCCTGGACACCCCGACACTCCCAGGTACACCTCTGACACTCCCAGGTACTCCACTGACACTCCCAGGTATTCCCTCTGACACTCCCTGGTACACCTCCGACACTCCCAAGTACAGCTCTGATTCTCCCAGGATACCCCCTGACATTCCCAGGTACTCCACTGACATTCCCTGGTACACCTCTGACACCCCAGGTACACCTCTGACACTGCCAGGTACACCTCTGACACTCCCTGGTACACCTGTGACATTCCCAGGTACATCTCCGACATTCCCAGGTACACCTCTGGCACTCCCAGGTACACCTCCGATATTCCCAGGTTATACCTCCGATATCTCAGGTACACCTTTGACACTCCCAGGTCCTCCTGACCTCCTTGGTACACCTCTGACCTCCCATGTACCTCTGACCTCCCAGGTACACCTCAGACACTCCCTGGTTCACCTCTGGTATTCCTGGTTCACCTCTGCCTCCCAGGTACACCCTGACACTCCCAGGTACACTTCTGGCACTCCCAGGTACACCTCTTACACTCCCTGGTTCTCCCCTGCCTCCCAGGTACACCTCAGACACTCCCAGGTACACCTCAGAACCTCCCAGGTCACATCTCTGACACTGCCAGGTACACAACTGCAACCTCCCAGGTACCCTCCGACCTCCCAGGTACACCTCTGACACTCCCAGGTACACCTCCGATACTCCCAGGTACACCTCCGATACTCCAAGGTACACCTCAGACACTCCTGGTTCACCTCTGGTACTCTTTGGTTCACCTCTGACACTCCATGTACACCTCTGACACTCCCAGGTACACTTCTGACACTCCCAGGTAAACCTTTGCACTCCTGGTTCTCCCCTGACATCCCCCCAGACACCAGGTGCACCTCAGACACTCCCAGGTACATCGCTGACACTGCCAGGTACACCCCTGACACTCCCAGGTACACCACTGTCACTCCCAGGTACCTCTGACACTCCCGTATCGAACCTCAAATACACCTCTCACATTCCACACCTCTGACACTCCCAGGTACCCACCTCCAGGTACCTCTGATACTCCCAGGTACACCTCGGCCTCCCAGGTACACCCTCCCCACTCCTGATTCTCCCAGGTACACCTCTGACATTCCGGGCCTCACCTGACATTCCCTGGTACACCTCTGACACCCCAGGTACACCTCTGACACTGCCAGGTACAACTCTGACACTCCCTGGTACACCTGTGACATTCCCGGTACATCTCCGACTCCCAGGTACCTCTGGCACACCAGGTACCTCCGATATTCCCAGGTAACACCTCCGATACACCCAGGTACACCTTTGACACTCCCAGGTACTCCTGAAACTCCTTGGTACACCTCTGACACTCCCATGTACACCTCTGACACTCCCAGGTACACCTCCGATACTCCCAGGCCTCCATACTCCCAGGTACACCTCAGACACTCCCTGGTTCACCTCTGGTACTCCCTGGTTCCTCTGACACTCCCAGGTACACCCCTGACCTCCCAGGTACACTTCTGACACTCCCAGGTACCTCTTACACTCCTGGTTCTCCCCTGACTCTCCCAGGTACACCTCAGACACTCCCAGGTACACCTCAGACACTCCCAGGTACATCTCTGACCTGCCAGGTACACCCTGACACTCCCAGGTACCCTCCGACACTCCCAGGTACACCTCTGACCTCCCAGGTACACCTCTGACACCCCCAGGAACAACTCTGACACTGCTAGGTACACCTTTGACACTCCCAGGTACTCCCCTGACACTCCCAGGTACACCTCCGATGCTCCCAGGTACACCTCCGATACTCAAGGTACACCTCAGACACTCTGGTTCACCTCGTGCTCTGTTTCACCTCTGACACACCCACGTACACCTCTGACTCCCAGGCTTTGACACTCCCAGGTACACCTATTACACTCCTGGTTCTCCCCTGACCTCCCAAGTACCTCCAGACCTCCCAGGTACACCTCAGACACTCCCAGGTACATCTCTGACACTGCCAGGTACACCCTGACACTCCCAGGTACACCACTGTCACTCCAGGTACACCTCTGACACTCAGGTACACCCCAGACACTCCCAAATACCTCTGACATTCCCAGTACTCCTCTGACCTCCCAGGTACCTCAGACACTCCCCAGGTACACCCCTGACACTCCCAGGTACACCTCTGACACTCCCAGGGACACCTCTATGCTCCAGGTACACCTCTGACACTCCCAGGTACTCACTGACATTCCATGGTACACCTCTGACACTCCCAGGTACACCTCTGACACTCCTTGGTACCCTCCGACACTCCCAGGTACACGTCTGACACTCCCAGGTACACCTCTGACACTCCCAGGTACACCTCTGACACTGCCAGGTACACCTTTGACACTCCCAGGTACACCACTGACACTCCCTGGTACACCTCTGACACTCCCAGGTACACCTCTGACACTCCCAGGTACACCTCTGACTCTCCCAGGTACACCCCTGACACTCCCAGGTACACCTCAGACACTCCCTGGTACACCCCTGACACTCCCAAGTACACCTCTGACACTCCCAGGTACACCTCTGACACTCTGGTACACCCAGACACTCCCACATACACCTCTGATACTCCAGGTACTCTCCCAGCCTCCCAGGTACTCCTCTGAAACTCCCAGGTACCTGGCCTCCCAGTTAAGCTCGGCACTCCCAGTTACCTAACACTCCCAGGTACACCCCACACTCTAGGTACACCTCTGATACTCCCAAGTACACCTCTGACACTTCAAGGTACACCTCTGACACTCCCAGGCACACCAGTCAACCTCCCAGGTACACCTCTGACACTCCCAGACCACCTCTGACACTGCCAGGTACACCGCTGACACTGCCAGGTACACCAATGACACTCCCAGGTACACCTCTGACATTTCCAGGTACACCACTGACGCTCCCAGGTACACCTAACACACTCCAGGTACACCTCTGTGCTCCCAGGTACACCTCTGACTCTCGCTGGGCCACCAATGACCTCCCAGGTACACCTCTGACATTTCCAGGTACCACTGACACTCCAGGTACACCCCAACACCTCCCAGGTACACCTCTGACACTCCCAGGTACACCTCTGACTCTGCAGGTACACCTCAAGCCAGAGTTCTCCGACACTCCCAGGTACTTCTCACACTCCCAGGTACACCTCTGACACTCCCAGGTACCTCTGATACTCCCAGGTACCTTCCCGGCCTCCCAGGTCCTCCCCTGACCTCCTTGGTACACCTCGACACTCCATGTACCTCCTGACACTCCCAGGTACACTCCCGATACTCCCAGGTACCTCCGATACTCCCGGGTACACCTCAGACACTCCCAGGTACACCTCTGACACTCCCAGATACACCTCTGACACTGCCAGGTACACGCTGACACTGCCAGGTACACCAATGACACTCCCAGGTACACCTCTGACATTTCCAGGTACACCACTGACACTCCCAGGTACACCCTAACACACTCCCAGGTACACCTCTGACACTCCCAGGCCTCTGACTCTCGGAGGTACACCTCCCGACACTACCTAGGTTCACCTCCGACACTCCCAGGTACACTTCTCACACTCTGGGTACCTCTGACATCCCCAGGTACCTCTGATACTCCCAGGTACACCTCTGACACTCCCAGGTACTCCACTGACATTCTGGTACCTCTGACACTCCCAGGTACACCTCCAACACTCCTGGTACACCTCTGACACTCCAGGTACACCTCTGACACTCCCAGGTACTCCTGACATTCCTGGTACCTCTGACACTCCCAGGTACACCTCCAACACTCCTGGTACACCTCTGACACTCCCAGGTACCTCTGACACCCCCAGGTACACCTCTGACACTGCCAGGTACACCTTGGCACTCCCACAGGTACCGTGTAACATTCCCAGGTACATCTCCGACCTCCCAGGTACACCTCTGACATTCCTGGACTCTGACACTCCCAGGTACCCCTCCGACACTCCCAGTTACACCTCCCGATCTCCCAGGTCACACCTCCGATACTCCCAGGTACCGTGTGACACTCCCAGGTACACCTCTGACACCCGCAGGTACACCTCTCACACTCCCATGTGCACACCTCTGACACTCCCAGGTACCTCAGAATGCTCCAGGCCTCCATGCTCCCAGGTACACCTCTGACACTCCCAGTACACTTCTGACACTCCCAGGTACACCTATTACACTCCCTGGTTCTCCCTGACACTCCCAAGTACACCTCTGACCTCCCAGTACACCTCTGATACTCCCAGGTACACCTCCGACACTCCCAGGTACTCACTGGCATTCCCTGGTACACCTCTGACACTCCTTGGTACCCCTCCGACACTCAGGTACGTCTGACACTCCCAGGTACACCTCTGACACTCCGGGCCTCCTGACACTGCCAGGTACACCTCTGACACTCCCAGGTACTTCAATGACACTCCCTGGTACACCTCTGACACTCCCAGTTACACCTCCGACACTCCCAGTTACACCCCTACCTCCCAGGTTCACCCTACTCCCAGGTACACCTCTGATACTCCCAGGTACACCTCTGGCCACTCCCAGGTACACCACCTGACACTCCCAGGTACCTACTGCACTCCCAGGTACACCTCTGACACTCCCAGGTACACCTCTGACTCTCGCGGGAACACCTCCCACTTTTCAGTTCACCTCCGACACTCCCAGGTACACTTCTCACCTCCCAGGTACACCTCTGACACTCCCAGGTACACCTCCGATATTCCCAGGTACACCTCTGACACTCCCAGGTACACTTCTAGCTTCCCCAGGTACACCTCTGACACTCCAGGTACACCTCCTGATGCTCCCAGGTACACCTCTGACACTCCCAGGTACTCACTGACATTCCTGGTACACCTCTGACACTCCTTGGTGCCCTCCGACACTCCCAGAGT
>NW_024756612.1:0-10555 GCF_018991925.1 Homarus americanus | reverse complement strand
TGTCTTTTGTTTCTGTGTGTGTCTGTATGTCAGTGTCTTTTGTTTCTGTGTGTCTGCATGTCGCGTCTTTGTTTCTGTGTGTGTGTCTGTATGTCATGTCTTTACTTCTGTGTGTGTCTGTGGCGTCATGTTTTTGTTTCTGTGTCTGTCTGTATGCCGCGTCTTTTCTTCTGTGTGTGTCTGTATGTCATGTCTTTGTTTCAGGTCTCGTTCAGGCGTCATGTCTTTTGTTTCTGTGTGTGTCTGTATGTCATGTCTTTGTTTCTGTGTGTGTCTGTATGTCATGTCTTTGTTTCTGTGTGTGTCTGTATGTCATGTCTTTGTTTCTGTGTGTGTGTCTGTGGCGTCATGTCTTTGTTTCTGTGTGTGTCTGTATGTCATGTCTTTTGTTTCTGTGTGTGTCTGTATGTCATGTCTTTGTTTTTGTCTGTCTGTATGTCATGTCTTTTGTTTCTGTGTGTGTCTGTATGTCATGTCTTTTTGTTTCTGTGTGTGTCTGTATGTCATGTCTTTTTGTTTCTGTGTCTGTCTGTATGCTGCGTCTTTGTTTCTGTGTTCGTCTGTATGTCATGTCTTTGTTTCTGTGTGTGTGTCTGTATGTCATGTCTTTGTTTCTGTGTCTGTCTGTATGTCATGTCTTTGTTTCTGTGTGTGTCTGTATGTCATGTCTTTGTTTCTGTGTGTGTCTGTATCTCATGCTTTTGTTTCTGTGTCTGTCTGTATGTCATGTCTTTTGTTTCTGTGTCTGTCTGTATGTCATGTCTTTTGTTTCTGTGTCTGTCTGTATGTCCTGTTTTTGTTTCGTGTGTGTCTGTATGTCATGTCTTTGTTTCTGTGTGTGTCTGTATGTCATGTCTTTTGTTTCTGTGTGTGTCTGGTATGTCATGTCTTTTGTTTCTGTGTGTGTCTGTGCTGTCATGTCTTTTGTTTCTGCGTGTCTGTCTTGTATGTCATGTCTTGTTTCTGTGTGTGTGTCTGTATGTCAAGTGTCTTTGTTTCTGTGTGTGTCTGTATGTCATGTCTTTTGTTTCTGTGTCTGTCTGTATGTCAGTGTCTTGTTTCTGTGTGCGTCTGTATGTCATGTCTTTTGTTTCTTGTGTCTGTCTGTATGTCATGTCTTGTTTTGTGTGTGTGTCTGTATGTCATGTCTTTGTTTCTGTGTGTGTGTCTGTATGTCAAGTGTCTTTGTTTCTGTGTGTGTCTGTATGTCATGTCTTTTGTTTCTGTGTGTGTCCAGTCATGTCTTTGTTTCTGTGTGTGTCTGTATATGTCAGTGGCTTTCGTTTCTGTGTCTGTCTGCATGTCATGTTCTGTTTCTGTGTGTGTCTGTATGATGTCTTTGTTTCTGTGTGTGTCTGTATGTCAAGTGTCTTTGTTTCTGTGTGTGTCTGTATGAAATGTCTTGTTTCTGTGTGTGTCTGTATGTCATGTCTTTGTTTCTGTGTGTGTCTGTATGCCATGTCTTTGTTTCTGTGTGTGTCTGTATGTCATGTCTTTTTGTTTCTGTGTCTGTCTGTATGTCATGCTCCTTTGTTTCTGTGTGTGTCTGTATGTCATGTCTTTTGTTTCTGTGTGTGTCTGTATGTCATGTCTTTGTTTCTGTGTCTGTCTGTGCTGTCAGTGTCTTTGTTTCTGTGTGTGTCTGTATGTCATATCTCTTTTGTTTCCTAGTCTTGCCCGGTGGTCATGTCTTGTTTCTGTGTGTGTCTGTATGTCATGTCTTTGTTTCTGGTGTCTGCCTGTATGTCATGTCTTTGTTTCTGTGTCTGTCTGTATGTCAAGTGTCTTTTGTTTCTGTGTCTGTCTGTATGTCAGCGTCTTTTGTTTCTGGTGGTTCGTCTGTATGCGTCAGTGTCTTTGTTTCTATGTGTGTCTGTATGACATGTCTTTGTTTCTGTGTGTCTGTATGTCGCTGCCCTTGTTTCTGTGCGTGTCTGTATGTCATGTTTTTTGTCGTGTCTGTCTGTGCTGGCATGTCTTTGTTTCTGTATGTCTGTCTGTATGTCATGAATTTGTTTCTGTGTGTCTGTATGTCATGTCTTTTGTTTCTGTGTCTGTCTGTATGGCATGCCTTGTTTCTGTGTTCGTCTGTATGGTATACATGTCTTTTGTTTCTGCGTGTGTCTGTATGTCGCGTCTTTGTTTCTGTGTCTGTCTGTATGTCGCCTTTGTTTCTGTGCTCCAGCCCTGTATGATATGTCTTGTTTCTGTGTGTGTGTCTGTATGTCATGTCTTTGTTTTGTGTGTGTCTGTATGTCGCGTTTTTGTTTCTGTGTCTGTCTGTATGACATGCCTTGTTTCTGTGTCTGTCTGTATGTCAGCGTCTTTGCCGTGTCTGGTGGCTGTCATGTCTTTTGTTTCTGTAAGTTCGTCTGTATGGTATGTCTTTTGTTTCTGTGTGTGTCTGTATGTCATGTCTTTGTTTCTGTGTCTGTCTGTATGTCAGTGTCTTTTTGTTTCTGTAAGTTCGTCTGTACATTATGCTCCTTGTTTGTGTGTGTCTGTATGTCATGTCCTTGTTTCTGTGTGTGTCTGTATGTCATGTCTTTTGTTTCTGTGTCTGTCTGTATGTCATGTCTTTTGTTTCTGTGTGCGTCTGTATGTCATGTCTTTGTTTCTGTGTGTGTCTGCATGTCATGTCTTTGTTTCGTGTCTGTATGTATGTCAAGTGTCTTTGTTTCTGTGTCTGTCTGTATGTCATGTCTTTGTTTCTGTGTGTGTCTGTATGTCATGTCTTTTGTTTCTGTGTGTGTCTGTATGTCATGTCTTTTGTTTCTGTGCGTCTGCATGTCATGTCTTTGTTTTCTGTGTGTGTGTCTGTATGTCGTCTTTGTTTCTGGTGTGTCTGTCTGCGCGTCATGTCTTTGTTTCTGTGTGTGTCTGTATGTCAAGTGCGTTCTTTTGTTTCTGTGCGTGTCTGTATGTCGCGTCTTTGTTTCTGTGGGTCTGTCTATATGTCATAAGCCTTGTTTCTGTGTGTAAGTCTGTATGTCATGTCTTTTGTTTCTGTGTGTGTCTGTATATAAGTGTCTTTGTTTCTAAAGCCCGTCTGTATGTCATGTCTTTTGTTTCTGTGTCTGTCTGTATGTCATGTCTTTTGTTTCTGGTAACGCCCTGTATGTCATGTCTTTGTTTCTGTCTGTCTGTATGTCATGTCTTTTGTTTCTGTGTCTGTCTGTATGTCATGTCTTGTTTCTGTGTGTGTCTGTATGTCATGTCTTTGTTTCTGTGTGTGTCTGTATGTCATGTCTTTTGTTTCTGTGTCTGTCTGTATGTCAAGTCTTTGTTTCGTGCCTGTATGTCATGTCTTTGTTTCTGTGTCTGTCTGTATGTCATGTCTTTGTTTCTGTGTCTGTCTGTATGTCATGTCTTTGTTTGTGTCTGTCTGTATGTCATGTCTTTGTTTCTGTGTCTGTCTGTATGTCATGTCTTGTTTCTGTGTCTGTCTGTATGTCATGTCTTTGTTTCTGTGTCTGTCTGTATGTCATGTCTTTGTTTCTGTGTGTGTCTGTATGTCATGTCTTTGTTTCTGTGTCTGTCTCGTATGTCATGTCTTTGTTTCTGTGTGTGTCTGTATGTCAGTGTCTTTGCCTTCTAGTGTCTGTATGTCATGTCTTTGTTTCTGTGTGTGTGTCTGTATGTCATGTCTTTTGTTTCCGTGTGTGTCTGTATGTCATGTCTTTTGTTTCTGTGTGTGTCTGTATGTCATGTCTTTGTTTCTGTGGTTCGTCTGTATGTCATGTCTTTTGTTTCTGTGTCTGTCTGTAAGTGTCATGTCTTTTGTTTCGTAAGTCTGTCTGTATGTCATGTCTTTTGTTTCTGTGTGTGTCTGTATGTCATGTCTTTGTTTCTGTGGGTTCGTCTGTATGTCATGTATTTGTTTCAGTCTGTCTGTATGTCATGTCTTTTGTTTCTGTGTGTGTCTGTATGTCATAAGTGTCTTTGTTTCTGTGTGTGTCTGTATGTCATGTCTTTGTTTCTGTGTCTGTCCGTATGTCATGTCTTTTGTTTCTTGTGTGTGTCTGTATGTCAGTGCTCTTTGTTTCTGTAAGTTCGTCTGTATGTCATGTCTTTTGTTTCTGCGCCCGTCTGTATGTCATGCTCCTTTGTTTCTAGTGTGTCTGTATGTCATGTCTTTGTTTCTGTGTGTGTCTGTATGTCATGTCTTTTTGTTTCTGTGTGTCTGTATGTCAGTGTCTTTTGTTTCTGTGTGTGTCTGTATGTCATGCTTTTGTTTTTTGTGTCTGTCTGTATGTCATGTCTTTTTGTTTCTGTGTGTGTCTGTATGTCGCGTCTTTCTGTGCGTGTCTGTATGTCATGTCTTTTGTTTCTGTGTCTGTCTATATGTCATGTCTTTGTTTCTGTGTCTTCGTCTATGTCATGTCTTTTGTTTCTGTGTGTCTGTATGTCATGTCTTTGTTTCTGTGTGTGTCTGTGGCTGTCAAGTGTCTTTTGTTTTCTGTGTCTGTTCAGGCGTTGCGTCTTTTGTTTCAGGTTCGTCTGTATGTCATGTCTTTTTGTTTCTGTGTCTGTCTGTATGTCAGTGTCTTTTGTTTCTGTGTCTGTCTGTATGTCATGTCTTTGTTTCTGTGTGTGTCTGTATGTCATGTCTTTGTTTCTGTGTCTGTCTGTAATATGTCATATCTTTGTTTCTGTGTTCGTCTGTATGTCATGTCTTTTGTTTCTGTGTCTGTCTGTATGTCATGTCTTTGTTTCTGTGTCTGTCTGTATGTCATGTCTTTGTTTCTGTGTCTGTCTGTATGTCATGTCTTTTGTTTCTGTGTGTCTGTATGTCGCGTCTTTGTTTCTGTGTGTGTCTGTATGTCATGTCTTTGTTTCTGTGTCTGTCTGTATGTCATGTCTTTGTTTCTGTGTGTGTCTGTATGTCATGTCTTTTGTTTCTGTGTGTGTTGTATGTCATGTCTTTTGTTTCTGTGTGTGTGTCTGTATGTCATGTCTTTTTGTTTCTGTGTGTGTCTGTGGCTGCTCGCGTCTTTTGTTTCTGTGTGTGTCTGTATGTCATGTCTCTTTGTTTTCTGTGTCTGTCTGTATATCATGTCTTTGTTTCTGTGTCTGTCTGTATGTCATGTCTTCTTTGTTTCTGTGTCTGTCTGTATATCATGTCTTTGTTTCTGTGTCTGTCTGTATGTCATGTCTTGGTTTCTGTGTCTGTCTGTATGTCATGTCTTTGTTTCTGTGTGTGTCTGTATGTCATGTCTTTGTTTCTGTGTCTGTCTGTATGTCAGCGTCTTTGTTTCTGTGTCTGTCTGTATGTCATCAAGTGTCTTGTTTCTGTGTGTGTCTGTATGTCATGTCTTTTGTTTCTGTGTCTGTCTGTATGTCATATGTATTTGTTTCTGTGTGTGTCTGTATGTCATGCGTCCCTGTTTCTGTGTGTGTCTGTATGTCATGTTCTTTGTTTCTGTGTGTGTCTGTATGTCAGTGTCATTGTTTCTGTGTGTGTCTGTATGTCATGCTCCTTTGTTTCTGTGTGTGTCTGTATGTCATGTCTTTGTTTCTGTGTGTGTCTGTATGTCATGTCTTTTGTTTCTAAAAATTGTCTTATATCAGTCTTTGTTTCTGTGTGTGTCTGTATGTCATGTCTTTGTTTCTGTAAGTCTGTCTGTATATCATGTCTTTTGTTTCTGTGTCTGTTCATGTCATGTCTTTGTTTCTGTGTCTGTTCAGGCTGTCATGTCTTTTGTTTCTGTGTCTGTCTGTATATCATGTCTTTGTTTCTGTGTCTGTCTGTATGTCATGTCTTTGTTTCAGGTTCTGCCCCTGTATGTCATGTCTTTTGTTTCTGTGTGCGTCTGTATGTCATGTCCTTTACTTGTGTCTGTCTGTATGTCATGTCTTTGTTTCTGTGTGTGTCTGTATGTCATGTCTTTGTTTCTGTGTCTGTCTGTATGTCATGTCTTTGTTTCTGTGTGTGTCTGTGTATGTCATGTCTTTGTTTCTGTGTGTGTCTGTATATCATGTCTTTTGTTTCTGTGTGTGTCTGTATGTCATGTCTTTGTTTCTGTGTCTGTCTGCATGTCATGTCTTGTTTCTGTGTGTGTCTGTATGTCATGTCTTTGTTTCTGTGTGTGTCTGTATGTCATGTCTTTGTTTCTGTGTCTGTCTGTATGTCATGTCTTTGTTTCTGTAAGGTCTGGTCTGTGGTGGCATGTCTTTGTTTCTGTGTTCGCTCTTGGTCATGTCTTTTTTGTGCAATATTATATCAGATGGCCTGAGACTTTGCACGCTGCCACTCAAGGCCTTCCACTCTTATATAAAGGTCAAACCTCTGTAATATTTCCACTATGTCATGTTAACGATATAACTCTACACAAAGCAAACCAGAACATACAAATTACATGTATGTGTGTGTGTGTTGCTGAACGTCAACACTTGGGATAAATGACTGATAGATAATAAGTTTTTATATATATATATATATATATATATATATATATATATATATATATATATATATATATATATATATATATATATATATATATATATATATATATATATATATATTTAGTTATTTAGAATATAGTTATACGTCTACCCAGATCCTGCAACAGGCAACAACAATAAAAAACAAAGACAATCGGACTATAAAGCGGTAGACAAAGGATGCGAGTTTTCGTTGTATATAATAGAGTACCATAAATCCCTTTGACAAAATATTCAGCTTATAAATTACCCTTAACCAAACTTAACCCAAACATTAACAGTATATACATATTAATAAACATAAAACAATCTCGAAGCAAGTGGACGGGGAAAATTAACACAAGATAATAGCATCAAGTGAGGAGCTGAGATGGCTGACGAGTAAGGCTGGAGTATTGTAGAAGACGGTAGTAGTCACTGCACGTAGGTTTAGAGGATAGATGATCCTGTGGTCACTTCCCAGAGCCAAGTGCTCTCTCCTCGAATTGGAGCTGACAAAGAAGACTGAGGATGTGACGCAACAACCAGGATAGGGAGAAGGGAAACCTCGGAGTGGTAACCAAGACGAGTCTTACTTGTCTCTCGTCCCTAGATGGCGTTGCTCGTGGTGCTGGGTAGGTAGATCAGGACAATAGATGGCGTGCTTCGTAGTGCTGGGTGGAGGGGTTCGTAACACACCCCCCCTCCAAAGACCTCCGTAGCGCGGGCGCGAAGGAGGTGATCACCTGGTGCGTCTGGAGAGTAGCTGCTGCATTTCCACTGGAGCTCGGGATAAGGAGTCTGCAATCAGGTTATCGACCCCCTTTATGTGTCGGACTTGTAGATTATAGGGCTGGGTGAGGAGAGCCCAGCGGAGGATTCGCTGGTTGGAGGTCTTGTTGGTTGGGATGAACGTGAGTGGGTTATGGTCGGTGAAGACTAGGGTTGTTTGTGGGCAAGACTGGAGGTAACATTCAAACTTCTTTATTGCCAACACCAGAGCCAAGGCCTCCTTCTCTATGGTCGAGTAGTTGGTTTGATGTTTTTTCAACTTGGCGGAGTAATATGCCACAGGGTGAAGAACATCAGTGGTAGGGTCGGGTTGTAGGAGCACAGCCCCCACTCCGACACCACTAGCGTCGATTTGCAGATGGAAGGGCGAGGTGTAGTCAGGGGGGTGGACTACAGGCTTGGAGGCAAGGAAGGCTTTGAGGCGGTGGAAAGACTGGTCGCACTTCTGGTTCCAGATGTAAGGGACCGCAGAACTGGTAAGGTTCGGTGAGGGGTCCGCCACGCTGGAGAAGCATTGCAGAACCGATGTAGTGTAGCCGGTCATCCCCAGAAGCGTAATATGAGTTCCTTCCTCGTCTTGGAGGGAAGGACAAGATGGCTCTAACGTTTGCGTCCCTGTCTCACCATACCATGCCCAACGATATGTCCCAGGTAAGTCACCGAGGCCCGGCCAAAAGCAGATTTAGCCAGGTTTATGGCAGAATCAGCCCCTGCAGTCGTGCAAACAGTATCTCCAAACGCACCAGATGTTCGCCAACCCAGCTGTCCGACACCACCACCAGGTCATCCAGGGTAGGGCGAACGTCCCACCCAGGGTCCTGAATTAGGAAGTTGATGGCCCTCTGAATGGCCGAGCATTAGAAAATAAATGCCATAACCAAATATTGAAAAAGTTCAAACGGAGTTATAATGCCGAGATTATTTTTGCCCTATCCGTGAGTCCCACTTGATAATATTCTTTTCAATAGGTCCACACGGTACTGATAAATTTGGCACAGCCTATGTCTATTAGTATCTTCAATCAAAGGTAAAGGGTGCAGGAGTCTGGAGATAGTGACCTGTTCATTTTACGATAATCGGTACAGAAACGAAAAAGTGCCATCGGGTTTTGGAACGAGAAGGCAAGGTGAAGCCCAGGGAGCAAAATAGGCTCAGCTAAGTTATGTTTTAACAAAAAATCTACCTCCTTTTTTCATAATCTTTTTGTGGATGTAGGTCGATAGGCTGATTGCTCCACGGGCTGTACATCATCCGGAGATTAGCTTTAATATCATGTTTATATATTGCAAAAACCCTGGGAGGTCTGATGACTTTAGGAAATGTTGATAATAACTTGGTGAGAGATCTTTTGCTTGAGATGGATTCATAGAACAGAAAAATACCCATCCAAGTTGTTGAGTATGTGAATGTTAGTAGGGCTTTTAGGCAGAGGAAGTCTAAATTCTCCGACAGGTCCATGCTCATCTGTCTCCGGCCCGGCCCTGACAAAACCGTATGCACACAGTAGGCTGACCAAGAGTAGCCCTGGGATGTCTTCCTCTGACTGCCTGGAATGGTAAAGTTTCATGAGATTAATGTGAACAAGCTGTGAATCTTTTCTCAGATCAGGAGTATGGACTATATAGTTGGTATGGACTATATAGTTGAGAGGAGATAGTTTATTAGCAACTATATAGGGACCAGTAAACTTGCTTTTAAGGAGAGCCTGGAATGGGTAGAAAGAGTAACACTTTGTCACCTGGAGAAAATGATCTTTTAACTAATTTAGGTTGGGACTTCACCATTTTTTTTCACACGTAATTTATGCCAAGGACAATAAACTGGAGATCAAAACCTGAGGTGGCCATTGTTAAGAAAATAGATAAATTAACTAATGGTCAAAAGATAAGATATGGATAAACCTAGAAATAACAGGCAGTGGATAACCAGAAAGTCCCGAAAACTAACCAAGTTATACCTAGGAAATTACACTAATGATTATTGTTCTTCTGAGAAGATCCTTAGTAAGGATAAGAGACTTGAAAGAGGTAGGGCGTATTACGGCATTAATATAATCCGGATTAACAACCCTGATAAATGGTATGATTGACCCTGAATGAGATAATGAGAAGAACAATAATTGAGGCTTTATAATTATGGGTCCTGGTAAGGGGCGTCCCAAGATATCACTTCACCGTAAACTAGTGACTATGGAACAGCCTACTCTGGAGTGAGGGTACGGCATTAAACAGATCCTCACACTCGATAAGAATTACTTAACACTGCCACGTGTAATAACAGGTAAGCCTTATGACACTTGGAACCTAATATCCTACGGCTGTCACTCTCACTGTACGATAATACCAATATAACATATGAAGGAAACTTTAAACCACCGTAAAGCAATTATGAACAGAAGACTGGAAGGAATAATTAACGAGTAACAAGGAGGAAGGAATATGGTACTTAAGGTCGTGTCCTGTCACGGTCGCCATTTGTTACGAGTTGGGATTTAGAATAGTTATACGTCTACCCAGATCCCAACAGGTAAAAATACAAAAAAAAAAACAAAGACAATCGGACTATAAAAGGCAAAGGATGATGAGTTGTATATAATAGAGTACCATAAATCCTCAAAATTTAGCATATAAATTACCCCTTAACCAAACTTAACCTAAACATTAAGTATATACATATTAATAAACATAAAACAATCTCGAAGCAAGTGGACGGGGAAATTAATACAAGATACTAGTACTTATGAGGAGCTGAGATGGCTGGGAGTAAGGCTGAGTATTGTAGAACAGTAGGTAGTCACTGCACGTAGGTTTAGAGGATAGATGATCCTGTGGTCACCCAGAGCCAAGTCCTCTTTCCTCGAATTGGAGCTGACAAGATTTGAGGAGGTGACGCAACAACCAGGATAGGAGAAGGGAAACCTGGAGTGGTAACCAAGACGAGTTACTCTGTCTCTGTCCCAGATGGCGTTGCTCGTGGTGCTGGGTAGTGTATAGGACAATAGATGGCGTGTAGTGTGTCTGTAATATATATATATATATATATATATATATATATATATATATATATATATATATATATATATATATATATATATTATAACAATTACAGAAAGAAAAGTCCTGTAATTATTGGGGTGAGTACAGACCTAGTCTGTACTCACCCCGAAGATGTGAATTACACGAAAGCGCTTGGAACCCTGTGTTTTTCCTTGTGGTTATCAGCATATACCTAGACTAGTGATTTATTTGTATACATATATATATATATATATATATATATATATATTTATATATATATATATATATATATATATATATATATATATATATATATATAT
>NW_024756611.1:0-4826 GCF_018991925.1 Homarus americanus | reverse complement strand
AACAATCGACCTAGAAATGCACATTACGGACATTTTCCATTAGAGCCAAACCGTTTTGAGCTAGGTGTTCAACTACCACAAATATCTAACATCACCCGTGATTCAACTGCAGAATCTATGTATAATAACACACAATAATAATAATAATAATAACAATAAATAATAATTAACAGTTTAGAAGAGCTTACCAAAGCCGCTAAAAATATACAGTTATATTTTGGGAATGGATTTGAACTTACAAGCAACATAAGAGATAAATAAGACATATAATAATATAGAAAAGCCCAAACCAAAAGTATCGCAACATAGTGACAAAAAAGAAGTAGTATTTACTGGGAGGAAATACACTGGTTTATGCTTATTGATAATTTTACAATGGCTGGGACTGGGCCAATTCTACAGCGACTGCCTGCACCTATGTAGCTGGATGTCAAAAAGCAAAATTATAACCGGCTAGGATCTCAGGTAGAGAAGCCAAGTCGAGGATGTGAAAAGCTTACCAATAAGATGGTCGTGGTGATTGTCAGTGAGAGCCGAAAGGGTAGTGTGTGCTGATCTCTTATATGTGGAGTAGGAAGGAGAGAATAATCTTGCATGCCCTTGCACTTTTTACTAGGTACATCCATCAAATGAACCCTGTCCTAACGGGCCCTAGTCCCCACCGGCCCTAGTCCCTATTAAACCCAAATACGGGCCCCACCCTAATTGGTCACATTTCCAATGTTCAGTCCTAATGAGCCCAGTCCAAAGATACCACAGGCCTAATGGTCTAAAGTCTCAATAGACCTCAGTCCTAATAGAGTCCCAATCATTCTAACACTAATGGCTCAGTCCTAGAAGTTTAAGGTTGGACCCATTAAAACTGGCATCATTTAAAGCATACACTGTGTTCTACTGCCATCCTGTGTGTGATTTCCCAAAGCCAGGGTATAATACGGTGAAAGGCTGCCAGGTAGAGGTGCACCTGATGCAGGGAAGGTGAGTTCCTGATGCTGATTCACACCAGCAGATGAGAATCTTACACCTTATTAGCACGATGAATCGTGGGGAACCGTAAGGGGTAGTCAGCAAGGCATGGCAGGGAGGGTAATGTAGGGGTAGCTAAGGCGTTGATCAAGAGGAACGTGGCGGTAGGGCGTATAGAGGCGGAAAGGTGATATCAACTAATCACTCTGACCTTACTGAACACAACCCATTATACAGCATAATTAGTGTTGCTTCCATCAGCCTCACACAGTCAAACACACTATTTACATTTTCTCTTCACATATATTTTATTTTATTCGTTTCAAGTGGGACTCGAATTTCAGCCTTGGAGTCGAAGAGGAATTTTTTTAGGAGAAGTTGAAAAGAAATCGTGCTTAGTTGAAGACGAATGTGTTCTTATATAAAAGTGAAGGAATTAACCAGACGTGTTTGATTGTTTGGGAGTCTCTATCTCTCACACTCGAGTCCAAGATGTCCCCCTTGAGGACGGTGTTCGTGTAGCGTCGTCAAACTCGCTCTTGGTTTTTATTCAGCAGGAAGAGCTACACCCGCCACCTGGTGTTGGCCGTGTCTGGTGACCATCATATTAACAAGGCCGCTCTCTCGTGCCTTGTCCACACGCCACCCCCACCTCCATATTGTACCGTTTTGTCCTTTATTAACGGTGGTGTTACTACAGGCAGCGTGGTGTGGGGGGAGGGCCGCTGCTTCACATTGTTCAGTCTTTGACGTGTAACACAAAACGTGAGATGTTGTGGTCCTTCACTACCTCACAACACACACACATCTCCTAGTTACTACATGCTGTTGTTATTAAAGCTCCACCAATGAGTACGCGTCGCTGTCTCGTCCTTTGCTCCGCCGACCATTACAGTGTGTAGCTGTAGGACTCGCCGCCGTGTTTGTTTCATGTAGCGACACTAAACTCCCGGAAAATTGTAGGTGTTAAGCTGGAGCGTTTGAGCTGTTGTTGTCGTCACCTTGTTGATGTTTTGTAGGTCCGTGTTGGCTGAGGATTGTTGTTAGTGTTTCTTAAGGCATTAATAAACTAGTCATGAGGTTCTATAGGAATTATATCCTGCTGTTCTTTTTGTTCTTGTTCTTTTTATTGTTGTTGTTGTTCTTCAGTTGCATAATTCGAGTTGTGATTATCAGTAGAAGTTTGACGGGCTGGATTCTTTTATCGTTTCTTTAATTCATAAACAAGAACCGTAAACACAAGAGCAAAACAAAGACATAACCAATGAACTAAAAACAAATATATTGAAGGTTTAAATTTCTGGGATAGATTTAAATAGATCTTGGGTATATTTTCTCGTTCTTGGAGGTCAGGCCAGGCCAGGTCAGGTCATGTCATGTTAGGTGTACCGAACACGCTAGCAGAGGTGGTCAGATGCCTTGGGAATACTGCAGAGTAATTGAGGTCAGGTCAGGTGGCCTCAATACCTGCTTCAAGGTGTAATAGAGGTGAAAAATAATGGGTTTCTTGATTGGATCTGGTTAAGTCAGGTCAGGTAAAGTCAGATACAGAGGCTGGGCATACGACCGCTGGTGGTAATGAACATGTTGCAGGGCATGACTCAGGCTGATGGGCGACTGTGGGTTACAGGTGCATGACCGTGGCTGAGGGGTACACTGGGCCAGGCGGGAACGACTGTGGTTTACGAAGCTTGACTGCGGCTGGTGGGAAAGACTGTGGTTGGTGGGTGTATGACTCAGGTTGATGGGTAAGACTGCGGGTTGTGGCAGCAAGTATGACCGTGGGTTGGTGGGTGCGACAGGGCTGGTGGTGCACGAATGTGAACCACGGGTTGATGGGTGTTTGACCGGTTGGTGCAAGACCGGGTTGGTGGCTGCTTAACTGTGGGTTGGTGTGTAAGAACCAGGTTGACAGGCGACCGTGGGTTGATGCGGCGACTGTGGCCAGGTGGCAGACTGTGGGTTGGGGTGTGGAGTGGGGCAGGGTGGCGACTGTAGGTTGATGGGTGGCGACTGGCCAGGTGTATGACTGTGGGTTGGTGGGTGTATGACTGTGGGTTGATGGGTGTATGACCGTAGGTTGATGGGTGTATGACTGTGGGTTGGTGGGTGTATGACAGTGGTGAAAAGGATTATTTGAGCTTGACAAAATTTAGATAGATAGCAGCATGGTTTAGTCGTGTTCAGTTTAGTTTAAATTGTGTTTAGGTTAGGTTGGGTCATGTCAGGTACAGAGTTTGGCCAGGGTCCTTTATTCAAGCTGTCAGGGTTAAACTTCCTTCCTAGAAAGATGAACACACGAACCTACGGACGACACACGAACACAATAACACATGATCATACACGGAAACGAACACACGAATGGACATACTCAGGATATCGGGAATAAATATAAAATTATAAAAATGCATAAAAAGTCTTTGACGGATAAACAACTTTGTAATGTTAGAATCGATATTACTGATATTATAGAAAATCAAACTAACTTCCTTTAAACACTCTTGGCTCTTCCTGTGTATAAGAAGAGTTTAATCTGGAATATTTTTTTTCTAGTAATTGGTGTTATCAGGGGAAGAGATTGTGTCGTTTGTGGTCTGTCATTCAAGGTTGTTTAGTGTTTGAAGCTCGTTAATTCATTATGCTTGTAGCCCCCATCTCTGCATACAACCCTGGTGCTTCTTGCTGTTGATACTCCCACGAAAATAAATTGTCAGATTAACGAAACGAAGATTAAAAAATTTTGTTTTAATTCACGGATTAACCATACTTCACCCAATCTAACTTAACCTATCCTAACCTAACCTAACCTAATCTAATCATAATTGTGTTTAAAAAAAAGGTTTACAGGCATAGGTAACAAGCTGGTCCTTTAACGGGAGAACACAAGGCTTCCCAACCCTCACCTGATGAAATAGAATCACTATACCCAACCTGATCTAATTAAGGACACGTTAGGCTTTGTAAGATAGTTTAGTTTGAAGTGTTGTGAATCTCCGTGGGTGTTATAGATTCACTTGGTATACTACATGTGTAAAGTCAGGATATATACAATGTGTGTTGATTTTTCTACCCGTGTGTTAAATATTTTTGTGGGGAGGGGAGGTATTTTCCTGTCGGTTTCCACTCTAGCTTTCCACCAATGTTATTTCACCCTTCTAGATTTCTATACCCTTTGATCCACCTTACCTAAGAGTGGAATGAGATAAATAGAATTGGTGGAGTGGAATGTCTGTATAATTGATGTCAGGATCCAACTCTGCCCTGGACGACACAGGATTGATCGTCACTGGTGTTGTAAGACTGTACAGAAAACCGCCTCTTGTGTTGTTCCCACGTATTAAAGAGCGATGAAGGTAAACTGACCAAGCACGCTGGGCAATGCTTGTTGTTGTAGTGGAATACACACGAAACCCAGTCAGTTGAGGGTGTAAATCTTCGCCTGCCTCTGGAATGCACTACACACGCTATGCCAAAACTGAGATATACTCGGCATGTCAACACTAAGACACACATGCTATGCTAACAAACATATACTCACATAAACTATGCCAATATTAAGACACATACACTATGCGAAACACCGGCTGTGCCTAAACTAATGATTCCCCGCTCTACATGAACGCTGAGATAACAAGTTGACTTTTTTTATCGAGGAGGAGCCAAAGTCTTTCACGATAGTCACCGTCTTAGCTAAACTTGTTAACATGGTTAGCAACTTCTGGAAACATCGCGCTTAACCGAGTTATCAAGTTGTGAATAAGCTGACTCACAAAGGAGAAGTATTCCTCAACGAATTAATCTTACCAGCTTACAAGCTCTTTATTAATTAATGACAAGCGTTACACCTGTCCGCCATTCTA
>NW_024756610.1:0-13297 GCF_018991925.1 Homarus americanus | reverse complement strand
CTGGTCTCCTCTTATATGTATTTACCTTTTTATTAATGTTAGATAAACATAGCAGTAGTCTGTAGGAGGGAACAGAGAGAAGGTTAACCAGGCCAGGGAAGCCAAACAAAATAATGATGACAAAGACGTTAAGTTCTTCCCTCAGTTACCACCATACTGTAGTTCTCTATAATGATAATGGTCATACTACTACTACTACTACTACTGCTATTACTACTGCTGCTATTACTACTGCTGCTACTACTACTACTGCTGCTATTACTACTGCTGCTATTACTACTGCTGCTACTACTACTGCTGCTACTACTACTACTGCTGCTATTTTTTTTTTTTTTTTAAAACGGCCTCCAGCCTCAATAGCCACACCTTCGCCACCATTTATTTACCTTCATATTAAATATCCTAATACATAAGAAACTATCCTATCTGTGTTAAATTAGTTGAGCCGCAGATCAATGCGGCATTCAGTGACTGTAGCCTCATAGTCAATATCTGCAGCAGTAGTCGGAGTAGGGGCAGAAGCTCTCGTTCCCCTGAGGCAGAGCAAAGCCGACCGAAGGAGAGAGAAGGACAGTCGACATCTCATCCAGGCTGTGACATAACTTCTGGGCTGCTGCTTCTGTTCGGAGATCAGCTCCGCGAGTCTGGCGTAGAAACATCTTGCACTTGGGCCCAGCCCACCAGAGGTTGTGAACACTAGAGGAGTGAAGCTGCCTTGATCAACATTTTGAATTCTCTCCCCATATGCCCTTCTCTTGTCGTTCTCGTTCCTCCTATGCGCAGCATCGAGAGCTAGGTTACGGTGACAAACGGCCATGGGATCAAAAATCCTGATGTCGAAGAAAGTTCGCTGTCCCCGCGTCCAGAATCCTCGAGCACTGACGTCCACACGGGCTTCGTTAGATGTGTTTGAAGTCCTGTGTTGGAGGATCTCGCCATCCAGTGGAAGGAGGGTCGGTTCTACCATGACGTCCCGGCAGGTTTCCTTCAACATATTTGCTGTGAGATCCCTTACCTCGTCATGCCTCATGCATATGAAGCCCCCCTTCTTGCAAACCATGGCGTGATCGCCATCATAGGAATAGCCACACACGCATTGGGAGGGCAAACCATCTACTGGCCAACTGTACCTTAGAGCAATGGCATCTGTAAATTCTTGTTTGTTAAGGCTGAAACCATTTGCCCTTATCGGTAACGTAGTTAGCCAGTTCGAGGCGCCCACCTCCTGCGCTATAGCTACTTTTTTTGTCAAATTTTCTGGAGCCAGCAGCAACAGTTGCTGCAACATGTCATTTTGGCAGTGCTGCCGATCTGTTGTAATGGACCTACGGATCTTATTAACTTCGCTGGTGTCCACTTCCCCTGTTGCATTCTGGGCAATTATGTGGTCAGTGAGGGCTGCCGTGAGCTAAAGTGAATTTTGATGTTCAGAGTCAGCAATCTCCTCTGGATTAGTTAGTCCCATCCCTCCCAGTCTTGGTGGAAGTGCAAGAAGTGTTCTTTCTACTAGGGTTAAGTCGTGGTGTTTCACTAGTTTGGGAATGAACTTGACACTGATTGCTTCTTCCAAAGGGTGGAGGAGGGGTCGGATCTCAGGGATGGTACGCATCAGGTAGTTCCAACGATGCTTGACTCCATGTGTGAATGCTGCAAAGGCCGCATGTGGCTCTGTGTTAGCAATCTCCGATAGAGCATGGATTTCGCTAACCCACTCATTCACTTTTCCCCCTACGTACTGGGTCTTGAAGTCCGTAGTGCCAATTACTGCGCCTAGATGTCTTTGGCCTTCCTTAGTTATTTTGACCTCACTTTCGCCGAAAACCTCCACAGCCCGATCATAATGATCTGGCTTCACGATGAGGAAGGATTTGCTGGCGTTAGGGTGGTACCCTATATGTGGACCTCGCGATGTTACCAGGTCCCACCACTTTTTGATGTCCTCCACTTTTCCTGCTCCTGTGAGGTCATCAGCATATGCCACTTGTTTGACCCCAGTTGTTTCATACTTTATTTCTTGTTGGAGCACTGATAGGCCTATTGCATACATTGCCATTGCAACGGGGTCCCCCTGTGTTGTTCCCTCGGTCGACTGTAAGATGGTATCACCTCGTAGAGCTATTACTACTGCTGCTACTACTACTACTACTGCTGCTATTACTACTGCTGCTATTACTACTGCTCCTACTACTACTACTGCTGCTATTACTACTGCTGCTATTACTACTGCTGCTGCTACTACTGCTGCTACTACTACTACTGCTGCTATTACTACTGCTGCTACTACTACTACTGCTGCTATTACTACTGCTGCTATTACTACTGCTGCTATTACTACTGCTGCTATTACTACTGCTACTACTACTACTACTGCTGCTATTACTACTACTACTACTACTACTGCTGCTATTACTACTGCTGCTACTACTACTACTACTACTACTGCTGCTATTACTACTGCTGCTATTACTACTACTACTACTACTGCTGCTATTACTACTACTGCTATTACTACTACTACTACTTTTTTTTTTCCACGTGGCCTCCAGCCTCCCCCAATAGCAACACCTCCGCCACCATTTATTTACCTTAATATTAAATATCCTAATACATAAGAAGCTATCCTACCTGTGTTAAATTAGTTGAGCCGCAGATCTATGCGGCATTCAGTTACTGTAGCCTCGTAGTCGATATCTGCAGCAGTAGTCGGAGTAGGGGCAGAAGCTCTCGTTCCCCTGAGGCAGAGCAAAGCCGACCGAAGGAGAGAGAAGGACAGTCGACATCTCATCCAGACTGTAACATAACTTCTGGGCTGCTGCTTCTGTTCGGAGATCAACTCCGCGAGTCTGGCATAGAAACATCTTGCACTTGAGGCCCATCCCACCAGAGGTTGTGAACACTAGAGGAGTGAAGCTGCCTTGATCAACATTTTGAATTCTCTCCCCATATGCCCTTCTCTTGTCGTTCTCGTTCCTCCTATGTGCAGCATCGAGAGCTAGGTTACGGTGACAAGCGGCCATGGGATCAAAAATCCTGATGTCGAAGAAAGCTCGCTGTCCCTGCGTCCAGAATCCTCGAGCACTGACGTCCACACGGGCTTCGTTAGATGTGTTTGAAGTCCTGTGTTGGAAGATCTCGCCATCCAGTGGAAGGAGGGTCGGTTCTACCATGACGTCCTGGCAGATTTCCTTCAACATATTTGCTGTGAGATCCCTTACCTCGTCATGCCTCATGCATATGAAGCCCCCCTTCTTGCACACCATGGCGTGATCGCCATCATAGGAAGAGCCACACACGCATTGGGAGGGCAAACCATCTACTGGTCAACCGTACCTTAGAGCAATGGCATCTGTAAATTCTTGTTTGTTAAGGCTGAAACCATTTGCCCTTATCGGTAACGTAGTTAACCAGTTCGAGGCGCTCACCTCCTGCGCTATAGCTACTGTTTTTGTAAAAATTTTCTGGAACCTGCAGCAATAGTTGCTGCAACATGTCATTTTGGCAGTGCTGTCGATCTGTCGTAATGGACCTACGAATCTTATTTACTTCGCTGGTATCCACTTCCCCTGTTGCATTCTGGGCTATTATGTGGTCCGTGAGGGCTGCCGTGAGCTTAAGTGAATTTTGATGTTCAGTGTCAGCAATCTCCTCTGGATTAGTTAGTCCCATCCCTCCCAGTCTTGGTGGAAGTGCAAGAAGTGTTCTTTCTGCTGGGGTTAAGTCAGGGTGTTTCACTAGTTTGGGAATGAACTTGACACTGATAGCTTCTTCCAGAGGGTGGAGGAGGGGTCCGATCTCAGTGATAGTACGCATCAGGTAGTTCCAACGATGCTTGACTCCATGGGTGAATGCTGCAAAGGCCGCATGTGGCTCTGTGTTAGCAATCTCAGACAGAGCTTGGATTTCGCTAACCCACTCATTCACCTTTCCCGCTACGTACTCGGTCTTGAAGTCGGTAGTGCCAATTACTGCGCCTAGATGTCTTTGGCCGTCCTTAGTTATTTTGACTCCACTTCGCCAAAAACCTCCAATGCCCGTTCATAATGTTCTGGCTTCACGATGAGGAAGGACTTGCTGGCGTTTGGGTGGTTCCCTATATGTGGACCTCGCGATGTTACCAGGTCCCACCACTTTTTGATGCACTACTACTACTGCTACTACTGCTATTACTACTTTTTTTTTTTTTTTTTTTTTTTTTTTTTTAAAAACGGCCTAATTCCCCCAATAGCCATACCATTACTACTGCTGCTAATAATACTACTATCATATTACTACTACTACTACTACTACTACTAATTTCATTACTACTACTGCTATTACTACTACTGCTATTACTACTACTGCTATTACTACTACTGCTATTACTACTGCTATTGCTATTACTACTACTGCTATTACTACTACTGCTATTACTACTACTGCTATTACTACTACTGCTATTACTACTACTGCTATTACTACTACTGCTATTACTACTGCTATTGCTATTACTACTACTGCTATTACTACTACTGCTATTACTACTACTGCTATTACTACTACTGCTATTACTACTACTATTAATTTGAAAAAAAAAAAAACGTGGCCCAGCTCCCCACAGCCACACCTTCGCCACCATTTATTTACCTTAATATTAAATATCCTAATACATAAGAAACTATCCTATCTGTGTTAAATTAGTTGAGCTGCAGATCCATGCGGCATTCAGTGACTGTAGCCTCATAGTCGATATCTGCAGCAGTTGTCGGAGTAGGGGCAGAAGCTCTCGTTCCCCTGAGGCAGAGCAAAGCCGACCGAAGGAGAGAGGAGGACAGTCGACATCTCATCCAGGCTGTGACATAACTTCTGGGCTGCTGCTTCTGTTCGGAGATCAGCTCCGCGAGTCTGGCGTAGAAACATCTTGCGCTTGGGCCCATCCCACCAGAGGTTGTGAACACTAGCGGAGTGAAGCTGCCTTGATCGACATTTTGAATTCTCTCCCCATATGCCCTTCTCTTGTCGTTCTCGTTCCTCCTATGTGCAGCATCGAGAGCTAGGTTACGGTGACAAACGGCCAAGGGATCAAAAATCCTGATGTCGAAGAAGGCTCGCTGTCCCGCGTCCAGAATCCTCGAGCACTGACGTCAACACGGGCTTCGTTAGATGTGTGTGAAGTCCTATGTTGGAAGATCTCACCGTCCAAAGGAAGGAGGGTCGGTTCTGCCATGACATCCCGGCAGATTTCCTTCAACATATTTGCTGTGAGGTCCCTTACTTCGTCATGCCTCATGTATATGAAGCCCCCTTTCTTGCACACCATAGCGTGATCGACGTCATAGGAAGAGCCACACACGCATTGGGAGGGCAAACCTTCTACTGGCCAACCGTACCTTAGAGCAATGGCATCTGTAAATTCTGTTTGTTAAGGCTGAAACCATTTGCCCTTATCGGTAACGTAGTTATAAAGCCAGTCTGAGGCGCCCACCTCCTGCGCTTATATTACTTTTTGTCAAATTTTCTGGAACCAGCAGCAATAGTTGTTGCAACATGTCATTTTGGCAGTGCTGCCGATCTGTTGTAATGGACCTACGGATCTTATTTACTTCGCTGGTGTCCACTTCCCCTGTTGCATTCTGGGCTATTATGTGGTCAGTGAGGGCTGCCGTGAGCTTAAGTGAATTCTGATGTTCAGTGTCAGCAATCTCCTCTGGATTAGTTAGTCCCATCCCTCCCAGTCTTGGTGGAAGTGCAAGAAGTGTTCTTTCTGCAGGGGTTAAGCCAGGGTGTTTCACTAGTTTGGGAATGAACTTGACACTGATGGCTTCTTCCAGAGGGTGGAGGAGGGGTCCGATCTCAGGGATGGTACGCATCAGGTAGTTCCAACGATGCTTGACTCCATGTGTGAATGCTGCAAAGGCCGCATGTGGCTCTGTGTTAGCAATCTCAGATAGAGCTTGGATTTCGCTAACCCACTCATTCACCTTTCCCGCTACGTACTCGGTCTTGAAGTCCGTAGTGCCAATTACTGCGCCTAGATGTCTTTGGCCGTCCTTAGTTATTTTGACCTCACTTCCGCCAAAAACCTCCAATGCCCGCTCATAATGTTCTGGCTTCACGATGAGGAAGGACTTGCTGGCGTTTGGGTGGTACCCTATTTGTGGACCTCGCGATGTTACCAAGTCCCACCACTTTTGATGCACTCCACTTTTCCTGCTCCTGTTAGGTCATCAGCATATGCCACTTGTGTGAACCCAGTTGTTTCAAATTTTATTTCTTGTTGGAGCACTGATAGGCCAATTGCATACATTGCCATTGCAATGGGGTCCCCCTGTGTTGTTCCCTCGGTCGACTGTAGGATGGTATCACCTCGTAGAGCCTTGTTGTTTACTATGTAGAGGTCTGAAGGATTCCTATACGAATTTTCAACATACATCGCAAAGCTAGGACACTTGATCTTGATGTTGTGCAGTGCAGCCTTGCGGTTAAGTATGTTGAATGCGTTTGAAGCATCCACCAGAAGAACGGCCTCACAATCACGCTGCTCAAATATCAATCTCATGGCGTGAATGGCCGCCTCCCCACCAGCCTGGTGGCCAGCACACACTTGTAGGTTCCCTGCTGTTGCCCTGACATCATCCTTTACCACCTCCATTATACACTTTCCGATGATCCGCCTCAGCACTTCCCCCACCTCTATAGGTCTACATCCTGGATTCTTTTCCAGAGGAATAAGGCGGCAGGCCGTCAGAGCCTGGAGGTGATGGCAGCAAGAGGATGCAAGTTTTCTTGCAAGGGTGGCAATGGCAGTGCAGAGTTCGCTTGCTACAGGGCCAAACTTGTTAGTGCTGAGGATGACTCTCCAACCGTTTGCATCCAGACCTGAAGGGCCGGCTCCTCCTCGAGTCTTCAGTGCCTTTTTCCACACCATCTCTCCAGTTATTTTCTCGAACAGGACAACATTTGGTGGGATATAGTCACCCTGGAACCTGATGCCTTCATCTTCACTTGCAGGGGGATGTTTCTCTTTCAATAGTTTTAATGTCGCACTGTTTATTGGCATCACTGCACCGGAGGATTCATGTGTTAGAGATCTTACCGCGAGAGACACATTTCCCACACGCATTTTGTTTCCAAATTTTCTTGCCACGTCATCGGTGTTTTGCTTTCCGTCACCCGTAGATTTTAGTCTCTCCTGCAGTGTTCTTGCTTCACATAGGAGATCATCTAGGGCCCCAGTCCGCCACATTGTCGACCTTCTCTTCATTGCTGCCACATTTTCTTTGTGCTTAGCCTTTGTGTGTGTCCTCTGACAAAATAGATGTGGTATTATTGCCAGTATTTGAAGAGCTAGGGGGGCGAGGAAGCGGTCCTGAGTGTAATCAGTCATGAAGAAAGTCATCTCCCGAATCATTTCTTTGGTGGCCTCACACTTGGGTGGTTCAAATAAGTTAGCGGGCGACCACTTGACAATTTCTGAGTAGGTTTCTTTGACCCATACGCCTGCATTTTCCATCGACATGCCTTTCCTCTGAGGCGGCAGTCTCTCATTCTCCTCCTGGACACCTGCTACTGAGGGAGCATCATTTATTAGTACTACATTTTCGGGTTGAGTAGACTCACTGCTATCATTTGGGATATCATCGGGTGGTTGGGTCCCGGCGATATCCACTGTGGCCGCCTGTGTCGGCTCCCTGCCACGTGGGTTCCGACACTGGTCTAGCTTCCTGCAATCCACACATGATCGATTGTTTCTCGCACAAAAACAATTTGTGCAGTTTTGGTTCGAGCTAGCACAGACGCAGCAAAGACTGTTGCCAGGCATAGTGACCAGCAACTCGGGCGACAGATATTTCCGCCTCCGACCTCTGCTATTGGGCCCATACGGACGAAGGAACAAGATCTTATGCGTATGAGGCACAGGGGTGACAGCCTGGCCTTCGATGTCCGAGTAGTAAGGGCATACGCGCGCGTGTGGTTGTGTCGGGCACCCCCCATGTGGGCGATAATCCACACATGAGAATAATCCACTGGGAGCAAGAATTGTCACACCTAACACTTGATTATGTCACTTTGGTAGAGATAGCCACCGTTTCTATGGTCTCGCTGATGTAACATTAGTTATATATACTCACTGGGTCAGCCGACACTACATGGAGTGGCCGTTACTTGAGGCACTTGGCCCCATAGGGGCGAGAGTCGCAATGCCACCCTTGCTGGGGTAGGCCTATCGACACACTGGCACTGACACTTGGCAACTCCAGCCACCCACCATTCAAACACTCACCGGCTTACTTGAAGATCGCCGGTGAACACGAGCAATCTTTGCGTTTAATGTCGTAAGGAATGAGACGAGCCGTCGGCGATGATGCTCAAGGTGACATCCAACGTTCATCGACACACTGTGAAATTCTCACTCCCACAAACTGAGTATATCCCCACCAATAACACTTTAAATCTGGGAAGGCACCCCAACACACCCACGCCGCCCGGGCCTACTACTACTACTACTACTACTACTACTGCTATTACTACTGCTACTACTACTACTACTACTGCTATTACTACTGCTGTTATTACTACTACTGCTGCTACTACTACTACTGCTGCTATTACTACTTTTTTTTTTTTTTTTTTTTTTTTTTTTTGAAAACGTGGCCTCCAGCCACACCTTCGCCACCATTTATTTACCTTAATATTAAATATCCTAATACATAAGAAGCTATCCTATCTGTGTTAAATTAGTTGAGCTGCAGATCTATGCGGCATTCAGTGACTGTAGCCTCATAGTCAATATCTGCAGCAGTTGTCGGAGTAGGGGCAGAAGCTCTCGTTCCCCTGAGGCAGAGCAAAGCCGACCGAAGGAGAGAGAAGGACAGTCGACATCTCATCCAGGCTGTAACATAACTTCTGGGCTGCTGCTTCTGTTCGGAGATCAGCTCCGCGAGTCTGGCGTAGAAACATCTTGCACTTGGGCCCATCCCACCAGAGGTTGTGAACACTAGAGGAGTGAAGCTGCCTTGATCAACATTTTGAATTCTCTCCCCATATGCCCTTCTCTTGTCGTTCTCGTTCCTCCTATGCGCAGCATCGAGAGCTAGGTTACGGTGACAAACGGCCATGGGATCAAAAATCCTGATGTCGAAGAAAGCTCGCTGTCCCCGCGTCCAGAATCCTCGAGCACTGACGTCCACACGGGCTTCGTTAGATGTGTTTGAAGTCCTGTGTTGGAAGATCTCGCCATCCAGTGGAAGGAGGGTCGGTTCTACCATGACGTCCCGGCAGATTTCCTTCAACATATTTGCTGTGAGATCCCTTACCTCGTCATGCCTCATGCATATGAAGCCCCCCTTCTTGCAAACCATGGCGTGATCGCCATCATAGGAATAGCCACACACGCATTGGGAGGGCAAACCATCTACTGGCCAACCGTACCTTAGAGCAATGGCATCTGTAAATTCTTGTTTGTTAAGGCTGAAACCATTTGCCCTTATCGGTAACGTAGTTAACCAGTTCGAGGCGCCCACCTCCTGCGCTATAGCTACTTTTTTTGTCAAATTTTCTGGAACCTGCAGCAATAGTTGCTGCAACATGTCATTTTGGCAGTGCTGCCGATCTGTTGTAATGGACCTACGGATCTTATTAACTTCGCTGGTGTCCACTTCCCCTGTTGCATTCTGGGCTATTATGTGGTCAGTGAGGGCTGCCGTGAGCTTAAGTGAATTTTGATGTTCAGAGTCAGCAATCTCCTCTGGATTAGTTAGTCCCATCCCTCCCAGTCTTGGTGGAAGTGCAAGAAGTGTTCTTTCTCTAGGGTTAAGTCGTGGTGTTTCACTAGTTTGGGAATGAACTTGACACTGATTGCTTCTTCCAAAGGGTGGAGGAGGGGTCGGATCTCAGGGATGGTACGCATCAGGTAGTTCCAACGATGCTTGACTCCATGTGTGAATGCTGCAAAGGCCGCATGTGGCTCTGTGTTAGCAATCTCCGATAGAGCATGGATTTCGCTAACCCACTCATTCACCTTTCCCCCTACGTACTGGGTCTTGAAGTCCGTAGTGCCAATTACTGCGCCTAGATGTCTTTGGCCGTCCTTAGTTATTTTGACCTCACTTTCGCCGAAAACCTCCAAGCCCGATCATAATGATCTGGCTTCACGATGAGGAAGGATTTGCTGGCGTTTGGGTGGTACCCTATTTGTGGACCTCGCGATGTTACCAGGTCCCACCACTTTTTGATGTCCTCCACTTTTCCTGCTCCTGTGAGGTCATCAGCATATGCCACTTGTTTGACCCCAGTTGTTTCATACTTTATTTCTTGTTGGAGCACTGATAGGCCTATTGCATACATTGCCATTGCAACGGGGTCCCCCTGTGTTGTTCCCTCGGTCGACTGTAGGATGGTATCACCTCGTAGAGCCTTGTTGTTTACTATGTAGAGGTCTGAAGGATTCCTATACGAATTTTCAACATACATCGCAAAGCTAGGACTACTACTACTACTACTACTACTACTTAAACGTGGTCGTGGCCTCCAGCCTCCCCCAATAGCCACACCTTCGCCACCATTTATTTACCTTAATATTAAATATCCTAATACATAAGAAACTATCCTATCTGTGTTAAATTAGTTGAGCCGCAGATCCATGCGGCATTCAGTGACTGTAGCCTCATAGTCGATATCTGCAGCAGTTGTCGGAGTAGGGGCAGAAGCTCTCGTTCCCCTGAGGCAGAGAAAGCCGACCGAAGGAGAGAGAAGGACAGTCGACATCTCATCCAGGCTGTGACATAACTTCTGGGCTGCTGCTTCTGTTCGGAGATCAGCTCCGCGAGTCTGGCGTAGAAACATCTTGCACTTGGGCCCATCCCACCAGAGGTTGTGAACACTAGAGGAGTGAAGCTGCCTTGATCAACATTTTGAATTCTCTCCCCATATGCCCTTCTCTTGTCGTTCTCGTTCCTCCTATGCGCAGCATCGAGAGCTAGGTTACGGTGACAAACGGCCATGGGATCAAAAATCCTGATGTCGAAGAAAGCTCGCTGTCCCCGCGTCCAGAATCCTCGAGCACTGACGTCCACACGGGCTTCGTTAGATGTGTTTGAAGTCCTGTGTTGGAAGATCTCGCCATCCAGTGGAAGGAGGGTCGGTTCTACCATGACGTCCCGGCAGATTTCCTTCAACATATTTGCTGTGAGATCCCTTACCTCGTCATGCCTCATGCATATGAAGCCCCCTTCTTGCAAACCATGGCGTGATCGCCATCATAGGAATAGCCACACACGCATTGGGAGGGCAAACCATCTACTGGCCAACCGTACCTTAGAGCAATGGCATCTGTAAATTCTTGTTTGTTAAGGCTGAAACCATTTGCCCTTATCGGTAACGTAGTTAACCAGTTCGAGGCGCCCACCTCCTGCGCTATATCTACTTTTTTTGTCAAATTTTCTGGAACCAGCAGCAATAGTTGCTGCAACATGTCATTTTGGCAGTGCTGCCGATCTGTTGTAATGGACCTACGGATCTTATTAACTTCGCTGGTGTCCACTTCCCCTGTTGCATTCTGGGCTATTATGTGGTCAGTGAGGGCTGCCGTGAGCTTAAGTGAATTTTGATGTTCAGAGTCAGCAATCTCCTCTGGATTAGTTAGTCCCATCCCTCCCAGTCTTGGTGGAAGTGCAAGAAGTTTTCTTTCTGCTAGGGTTAAGTCGTGGTGTTTCACTAGTTTGGGAATGAACTTGACACTGATTGCTTCTTCCAAAGGGTGGAGGAGAGGTCGGATCTCAGGGATGGTACGCATCAGGTAGTTCCAACGATGCTTGACTCCATGTGTGAATGCTGCAAAGGCCGCATGTGGCTCTGTGTTAGCAATCTCCGATAGAGCATGGATTTCGCTCACCCACTCATTCACTTTTCCCCCTACGTACTGGGTCTTGAAGTCCGTAGTGCCAATTACCGCGCCTAGATGTCTTTGGCCGTCCTTAGTTATTTTAACCTCACTTTCGCCGAAAACCTCCACAGCCCGATCATAATGATCTGGCTTCACGATGAGGAAGGATTTGCTGGCGTTAGGGTGGTACCCTATATGTGGACCTCGCGACGTTACCAGGTCCCACCACTTTTCCTGCTCCTGTGAGGTCATCAGCATATGCCACTTGTTTGACCCCAGTTGTTTCATACTTTATTTCTTGTTGGAGCACTGATAGGCCTATTGCATACATTGCCATTGCAACGGGGTCCCTCTGTGTTGTTCCCTCGGTCGACTGTAGGATGGTATCACCTCGTAGAGCCTTGTTGTTTACTATGTAGAGGTCTGAAGGATTCCTATACGAATTTTCAACATACATCGCAAAGCTAGGACACTTGATCTTGATGTTGTGCAGTGCAGCCTTGCGGTTAAGTATGTTGAATGCGTTTGAAGCATCCACCAGGAGAACGGCCTCACAATCACGCTGCTCAAATATCAATCTCATGGCGTGTATGGCCGCCTCCCCACCAGCCTGGTGGCCAGCACACACTTGTAGGTTCCCTGCTGCTGCCCTGACATCGTCCTTTACCACCTCCATTATGCACTTTCCGATGATCCGCCTCAGCACTTCCCCCACCCCTATAGGTCTACATCCTGGATTCTTTTCCAGAGGAATAAGGCGGCAGGCCGTCAGAGCCTGGAGGTGATGGCAGCAAGAGGATGCAAGCTTTCTTGCAAGGGTGGCAATGGCAGTGCAGAGTTCGCTTGCTACAGGGCCAAACTTGTTAGTGCTGAGGATGACTCTCCAACCGTTTGCATCCAGCCCTGAAGGGCCGGCTCCTCCTCGAGTCTTCAGTGCCTTTTTCCACACCATCTCTCCTGTTATTTTCTCGAACAGGACAGCATTTGGTGGGATATAGTCACCCTGGAGCCTGATGCCTTCATCTTCGCTTGCAGGGGGATGTTTCTCTTTCAATAGTTTTAATGTCTCTCTGTTTATTGGCATCACTCCACCGGAGGATTCCTGTGTGAGAGATCTTACCGCGAGAGACACTTTTCCCACACGCATTTTGTTTCCAAATTTTCTTGCCACGTCATCGGTGTTTTGCTTTCCGTCACCCGTAGATTTTAGTCTCTCCTGCAGTGTTCTTGCTTCACATAGGAGATCATCTAGGGCCCCAGTCCGCTACATTGTCGACCTTCTCTTCATTGCTGCCACATTTTCTTTGTGCTTAGCCTTTGTGTGTGTCCTCTGACAAAATAGATGTGGTATTATTGCCAGTATTTGAAGAGCTAGGGGGGCGAGGAAACGGTCCTGAGTGTAATCAGTCATGAAGAAAGTCATCTCCCGAATCATTT